>NW_025421762.1:0-177776 GCF_011764305.1 Mustela putorius furo | reverse complement strand
AAATATAAGCCGAATTTGTGTTTTCAGACAATGTCCAAAACAGCTCTGGCCTACACACCCTACAGCCTCAGGTCCCTGGAGCCAAACTTGACGACTGTGCTTGCCCTCTCCAAGGGAATTGTATGTGCCCATTCCAATGGCCACAACCCTACTAAGAGGATAAACCTCCAAAGTCCCTGAGGCCATCCCAATATTTGTGGCTTCCCAGGACAAACAGGGGCAATCTGGGCCCATCTGATCACCTACCTCCACTAAGACCCGGAGACTGATGTCCACGGCGTAATAAGGAACGAATAGGCCCCTAGGCACCTATCGGATCCATTGCTTTGGTTTCGAGGCATCTCTCCTCAGAGGCCTGGATTTCAATAACAGCATATGGCTGTTTTCTTAACTCACCATCAGAACAAATCTCATCTACACATGGGAAACTTGCACGATGGAGCTGTGTGAAAGCCTCTCTTTTAGGAGAACCCTTCAGGGCCCCCAGTGCCATCGCTTCATTCCAAGGTCTCCATAGACACAAAATCATATTAGGTCACATCCAGGAGAGTCCATTTCAACTCAGCCTCCTCGGTTGCTACCCCAGATCCAGCCGATCTGACCTGTCTTGTTGCTTGGAGACAATTGGAATGCAAGGTGGGCTACCCAGCCATCCATCCTTAGAACCCTGCTCAGGAATCGTTGTCCTGGATCCAACCAACAGTTCTCAATTGTCCTGCAGAAGAATCTTTGCAGTTGGGAGCTTCTCACAACTCCCATTGTCGGAAAACACCCATGGCCTCGTGATCCCCCCCATTCAATAAAGGGCCCTCAGGGACAGATTGTCCAACCTCAGCGATCGTCTAATCCTCGCCCTGACTTAAGATGCACGAGATCACGAATCAGGTCTGTACATTGTGCCTGCCATATCCTCACCCAGAAACCTAGGCCTAGCTTGGGTTCTCAGACTTCCGTCCTCAGACTACTGGCCCACAAGCCCTCCAGTTTGGCAATCCAGAACTAAAATGCAGCATTCTGCCTGCCCTCCAGAAAAAAATATTGCCCTCTGGGGACACCCAGAGACCCCAAATGAGGATCAACGGGTCACGCCATTCGGCTGTACCCCAAATATATAGGCTGACCTGGGCACTAATGCCCTTTCTGACACAGCCTGAGCATGGACCTCCTGGCCCCACCCAGACAGCTGGCCGCACACTGAGCACATCAGACCCGTCATGGCCTTAGGTCGTCATCTCTTCTCAACCTGGGTTTTCAGGCTTCAGAACCTAGACCTTATCTCCAATCAAGGCCCGGATTTGAAATCAGACCTCATTCCCTATGGCAAGAAACCTTGTGGTTGGTGTTGTCCAAGGTTCAGTGTAGTTGAAACCAATGTGGCCCATGAGGACCCGCCAATGCTTATGGGCCCCATTGGTCACAAACACACATTGTGACCCTCAGCCTGAGCCCAGTCCTCAGGTAAGGCCTCTCAGTGCCTGGATGGAGAGACAGCATATTGGGCATGCCATGCGCCTAGGCCCCAATTTTTAACCATAGTTCGGGTTGTCCCTTCAGTCTTCCACAGGGCTCTGCTTTGGAATTCCTCTTTGGTGGGACACCTGACGAAACAAACCTGAAAGGAGTCCTCCCATCCCACAGATTGACGAAAAACAATTGGGATCGGGACAAGTCCACAGAGAGCAAGATTCATCCATGGCCCATGTGGCCTCCCCAACATTCCACGGCCATCGCTGATACAAAATCCAGAGTCAAAGCCTGAGCACGCGCCTCAGACTCGCTCATTCTTCATATCCTGAAGAGTTCTTCAGATCAGAACCTACACGGCACTGGAAAGCACCCAAAATATATAGTCTAACCTGGGCACTAATGCATTGTCTGACAACCGGAGCCCGGACCTCGTGACCAACACCCAGACAGCTGACCGCACACTGAGCCCATTAGACCCGCCATGGCCTTAGGTCATTATCTCTTCCCTACCTCAGTTTTCAGGCTTCAGAACCTAGATCTTATCTCCAATCACTTCCCACAGGTGACTGTGATGTAGAAATCAGAAATCTTCCTTACCCATATTAAGAAACCTTGTGGTTGGCATGTTGTCCAACGTTCAGTGTAGGAGAAACCAGCATTCACCCTGAGGCCCCGCCCATTCTTGAGTGCGACGAGGGCATAAACATGCATTGTGACCCTCAGCGTGAGTCCTGTCCTCTAGTACGTCCTCTCAGTGGCTGAACCATTAGATGTCATAATGGGCTTGACATGTCCCTATGCCCCAATTTTTAACCAGATTTCTGGTTGTCCAGTCGCCTCCTCCAAGGACTCTACTCTGCAATCCCTTAATTGGTGGGACACCTGAGGTTGAAAAACAAAACAAAACAAATCAACAGCAATAGAACAACAGACAACTTCCATCCCACAGAATAACCCCAAACTCTTTGGACGGGGCCAAACCCCCAGAGAGTAAGACTCGTCCATTTCCCATGAAGTCACCCGGAAATTTCACGACCATGAGTGACACGATATCCAGAGACAAAAACTTGAGCAAGAGCCTCACACTCGCCCTTTTTTTATATCCCGAAGTGTTCTAGTCATGGTCTGTAGATCAGTCCTGCCATACCTATGACCAGAAACATAAGCCCGGTTTGTGTTTTCAGACAACTGTCCAAACAGCCCTGGCCTACACACCCTACAGGCTCAGGCCACTGGAGCCAAACGTGAAGACTGTGCTTGCCCTCTCCAAGGGAATTGTATGTGCCCATTCCAATGGCCACAACCCTACTAAGAGGATAAACCTACAAAGTCCCTGAGGCCATACCAATATTTGTGTCTTCCCTGGACAAACAGGGGCAATCGGGGCCCTTCCGAGCACCTACCTGAACTCAGACCCGTAGACTGATGTCCCCAGATGTAAAAAGGAACGAACAGGCCCCTAGGCTCCTATCGGATCCATTGGTTTGGCTTCCAGGCATCTCTCCTCAGAGGCCTGGATTTCAATAACAGCATATGGCAGTTCTTGACTCACTCATCAGACCAAATCTCATCTACACATGGGAAACTTGCACGATGGAGCTGTGTGAAAGCCTCTCGTTAAGAGAACCCTTCAGGGCCCCAGTGCCACCGCTTCATTCCAAGGTCTCCATAGACACAAAATCATATTTGGACACATCAACGGGAGAGTCCATTTCAACTCAGCCTCCTCGGTTGCTCCCCCAGATCCAGCAGATCTAACCTGTCTTGTTGCTTGGAGACAATTGGAATGCGAGGTGGGCTACCGAGACATCCATCCTTAGATCCCTGCTCGGAATCGTTGTCCTGGAGCCAACCAACAGGTCTCAATTGACCTGCTGAAGAATCTTTGCAGTTGGAGCTTCTCCCAACTCCCATCGTGGGAAAAGCCCCATGGCCTCGTGATCCACACCCCTTCAAGATGTGTCCATCAAGGACAGAATGTACAACCTGAGCGATCGTCTGATCCTCGCCCTAACTTCAGATGCACGAGATCTCGATTCAGGTCTGTAGATTGTGCCTGCCATATCCTCACCAAGGAACCTAGGCCTAGCTTGGGTTCTCAGACTTCCGTTCGAGACTACTGCCCACAAGCCCTCCAGTTTGGGATTCCAGAACTACAATGCAGCACTCTGCCTGCCCTCCAGAAGAAAAACATTGCCCTCCGGGGCTACTCAGAAACCCCAAATGAGGATCAACCTGCACGCCATTTGGCTGTACCCCAAATATATAGGCTGTCCTGAGGACAAATGCCCTTTCTGACACAGCCAGATCCTGGAACTCCAGGCCCCACCCAGTCAGCTGGCCACACCCTGAGCACATCGGACCCCTCATGGCCTTAGCTCGTCATCTCTTCTCAACCTCGGTTTTCAGGCTTCAGTACCTAGACCTTATCTCCAATCACGGCCCGGGTTTGAAAATGATGCAGAAATAAGAACTCTTTCACCATGGCAAGAAACCTTGTGGTTGGCATGTTGTCCAAGGTTCAGTGTAGGTGAAACCAGTGTGGCACATGAGGCCCCGCCCATGCTTGCGGCCCACATGGTTACAAACACACATTGTGAACACTCAGCCTGAGCCCAGTCCTCAGGTAAGGCCTCTCAGTGGCTTGATGGAGAGACAGCATATTGGGCTTGTCATGCCCCTAGGCCCCAATTTTTAACCAGATTTCTGGTTGTCCAGTCGCCCCTCCCCAGAGCTCTATTCTGGAATCCCTAATTTGTGGGACACCTGAGGTTGAAAAACAAAATAAAACAAATCAACAACAACAGAACAAGTGACTTCTTATATCCCACAGAATGACCCCAAACTCTTTGGACGGGGCCAAACCCCCAGAGAGTATGACTCGTCCAATTCCCATGAAGTCACCAGGAAAATCACGACCATGAGGGACACGATATCCGGAGACAAAAACTTGAGCAAGAACCTCACACTCGCCCTTTTTTCATATCCCGAAGTGTTCTCCTCATGGTCTGTAGATCAGTCCTGCCATATCTATGACCCGAAACATAAGCTGAGTTTGTGTTTTCAGACAACTGTCCAAACAGCCGTGGCATACACACCCTACAGGCTCAGGCCCCTGGAGCCAAACCTGACGACTGTGCTTGCCCTCTCCAAGGGATTTGTATGTGCCCATTCCAATGGCCACAACCCAGTAAGAGGAAAAACCTCCAAAGTCCCTGAGGCCATCCCAATATTTGTGGCTTCCCAGGACAAACAGGGGCAATCTGGGCCCATCTGAGCACCTACCTCCACTAAGACCCCTAGACTGATGTCCCCTGAGGTAAAAAGGAATGAACAGGCCCCTAGGCACCTATCGGATCCATTGCTTTGGTTTCCAGGCATCTCTCCTCAGAGGCCTGGATTTCAATAACAGCATATGGCAGTTCTTGACTCACCCATCAGAACAAATCTCATCTACACATGGGAAACTAACACGATGGAGCTTTGTGGAAGCCTCTCTTTAGGAGAACCCTTCAGGGCCCCAGTGCCACCGCTTCATTCGAAGGTCTCCATAGACACAATATCATATTTGGACACATCCACAGGAGAGTCCATTTCAACTCAGCCTCCTCGGTTGCTCCCCCAGATCCAGCAGATCTAACTTGTCTTGTTGCTTGGAGACAATTGGAATGCGAGGTGGGCTACCCAGCCATCCATCCTTCGATTCCTACTCGGAATCGTTGTCGTGGAGCCAACCAACAAGTCTCAATTGTCTTGCTGATGAATCTTTGCAGTTGGGAGCTTCTCACAACTCCCATCGTGGGAAAACCCCCAAGGCCTCGTGATCCCACCCCCTTCAAGATGGGGCCATCAGGGACAGAATGTACAACCTGAGTGATCGTCTGATCCTCGCCCTAACTTCAGATGCACGAGATATCGATTCAGGTCTGTAGATTGTGCCTGCCATATCCTCACCCAGAATCCTAGGCCTAGCTTGGGTTCTCAGACTTCCGTTCGAGACTACTGGCCCACAAGCCCTCAGGTTTGGGATTCCAGAACTACAATGCAGCACTCTGTCTGCCCTCCAGAAGAAAAACTTTGCCCTCCGGGGCTACCCAGAAACCCCAAATGAGGATCAACCTGCACGCCATTCGGCTGTACCCCAAATATATAGGCTGTCCTGAGCACAAATGCCCTTTCTAACACAGCCTGATCCTGGACCTCCAGGCCCCACCCAGTCAGCTGGCCGCACACTGAGCACATCGGACCCCTCATGGCCTTAGCTCGTCATCTCTTCTCAACCTCGGTTTTCAGGCTTCAGTACCTAGACCTTATCTCCAATCATGGCCCGGGTTTGAAAATGATGCAGAAATAAGAACTCTTTCACCATGGCAAGAAACCTTGTGGTTGGCATGTTGTCCAAGGTTCAGTGTAGGTGAAACCAGTGTGGCCCATGAGGCCCCGCCCATGCTTGTGGGCCACATTGGTTACAAACACACATTGTGACCCCTCAGCCTGAGTCCAGTCCTCAGTTAAGGCCTCTCAGTGGCTGGATGTGGAGACAGCATATTGGGCTTGCCATGCCCCTAGGCCCCAATTTTTAAACGTAGTTCGGGTTGTCCCTTCACTCTTCCCCAGGGCTGTGCTATGGAATTCCTCTCTTGGTGGGACACCTGAGGTAACAAACCTGAAAGGAGTCCTCCGATCCCACAGATTGACGAAAAACAATTGGGATCGTGCCAAATCCACAGAGAGCAAGATTCGTCCATGGCCCTTGAGGCCTCCCCAACTTTCCACTGCCATCGCTGATACAAAATCCAGAGACAAAAGCCTGAGCACGCGCCTCAGGCTCGCTCATTCTTCATATCCTGAAGAGTTCTTCAGATCAGAACCTACACGGCACTCGAATGCACCCAAAATATATAGTCTAACCTGGGCACTAATGCACTGTCTGACAACCTGAGACCGGAACTCGTGACCAACACCCAGACAGCTGACTGCACACATGAGCACAAAAGAACCGCCATAGCCTTAGGTCATCATCTCTTCCCTACCTCAGTTTTCAGGCTTCAGAACCTAGACTTTAACTCCAATCACAGCCCAAGGGTCACTGTGATGCAGAAATCAGAACTCTTCCTTACCAATGGCAAGAAACCTTGTGGTTGGCATGTTGTCCTACGTTCAGTGTAGGAGAAACCAGCATTCACCCTGAGGCCCCGCCCATCCTTGAGTGCGACGAGGGCATAAACACGCATTGTGACCCTCAGCGTGAGTCCTGTCCTCTAGTATGTCCTCTCAGTGGCTGGACCATTAAATGTCATTTTGGGCTTGACATGTCCCTAGGCACCAATTTTTAACTAGATTTTTGGTTGTCCAGTTGCCCGTCCCCAGGGTTCTACTGTGGAATCCCTCAATTGGTCGGACACCTGAGGTTCAAAAACAAAACAAAAAAAAATCAACAACAACAGAACAACGGACTTCTTCCATCCCACAGAATGACCCCAAACGCTTTGGACGGGGCCAAAGCCCCAGAGAGTAACACTCTTCCATTTCCCATGAAGTCACACGGAAATTTCACGACCATGAGTGACACGATATCCAGAGACAAAAACTTGAGCAAGAGCCTCACACTCGCCATTTTTCATATCCCGAAGCGTTCTCCTCATGGTCTGGAGATCAGTCCTGCCATACCTATGACCTGAAATATAAGCCGAATTTGTGTTTTCAGACAATGTCCAAACAGCTCTGGCCTACACACCCTACAGCCTCAGGTCCCTGGAGCCAAACTTGACGACTGTGCTTGCCCTCTCCAAGGGAATTGTATGTGCCCATTCCAATGGCCACAACCCTACTAAGAGGATAAACCTCCAAAGTCCCTGAGGCCATCCCAATATTTGTGGCTTCCCAGGACAAACAGGGGCAATCTGGGCCCATCTGATCACCTACCTCCACTAAGACCCGGAGACTGATGTCCACGGCGTAATAAGGAACGAATAGGCCCCTAGGCACCTATCGGATCCATTGCTTTGGTTTCGAGGCATCTCTCCTCAGAGGCCTGGATTTCAATAACAGCATATGGCTGTTTCTTAACTCACCATCAGAACAAATCTCATCTACACATGGGAAACTTGCACGATGGAGCTGTGTGAAAGCCTCTCTTTAGGAGAACCCTTCAGGGCCCCAGTGCCATCGCTTCATTCCAAGGTCTCCATAGACACAAAATCATATTAGGTCACATCCAGGAGAGTCCATTTCAACTCAGCCTCCTCGGTTGCTACCCCCAGATCCAGCCGATCTGACCTGTCTTGTTGCTTGGAGACAATTGGAATGCAAGGTGGGCTACCCAGCCATCCATCCTTAGAACCCTGCTCAGGAATCGTTGTCCTGGATCCAACCAACAGTTCTCAATTGTCCTGCAGAAGAATCTTTGCAGTTGGGAGCTTCTCACAACTCCCATTGTCGGAAAACACCCATGGCCTCGTGATCCCCCCCATTCAATAAAGGGCCCTCAGGGACAGATTGTCCAACCTCAGCGATCGTCTAATCCTCGCCCTGACTTAAGATGCACGAGATCACGAATCAGGTCTGTACATTGTGCCTGCCATATCCTCACCCAGAAACCTAGGCCTAGCTTGGGTTCTCAGACTTCCGTCCTCAGACTACTGGCCCACAAGCCCTCCAGTTTGGCAATCCAGAACTAAAATGCAGCATTCTGCCTGCCCTCCAGAAAAAAATATTGCCCTCTGGGGACACCCAGAGACCCCAAATGAGGATCAACGGGTCACGCCATTCGGCTGTACCCCAAATATATAGGCTGACCTGGGCACTAATGCCCTTTCTGACACAGCCTGAGCATGGACCTCCTGGCCCCACCCAGACAGCTGGCCGCACACTGAGCACATCAGACCCGTCATGGCCTTAGGTCGTCATCTCTTCTCAACCTGGGTTTTCAGGCTTCAGAACCTAGACCTTATCTCCAATCAAGGCCCGGATTTGAAATCAGACCTCATTCCCTATGGCAAGAAACCTTGTGGTTGGTGTTGTCCAAGGTTCAGTGTAGTTGAAACCAATGTGGCCCATGAGGACCCGCCAATGCTTATGGGCCCCATTGGTCACAAACACACATTGTGACCCTCAGCCTGAGCCCAGTCCTCAGGTAAGGCCTCTCAGTGCCTGGATGGAGAGACAGCATATTGGGCATGCCATGCGCCTAGGCCCCAATTTTTAACCATAGTTCGGGTTGTCCCTTCAGTCTTCCACAGGGCTCTGCTTTGGAATTCCTCTTTGGTGGGACACCTGACGAAACAAACCTGAAAGGAGTCCTCCCATCCCACAGATTGACGAAAAACAATTGGGATCGGGACAAGTCCACAGAGAGCAAGATTCGTCCATGGCCCATGTGGCTTCCCCAACATATCACGGCCATCGCTGATACAAAATCCAGAGACAGAAGCCTGAGCACGCGTCTCAGACTCGCTCCTTCTTCATATCCTGAAGAGTTCTTCAGATAAGAACCGACACGGCACTCGAATGCACCCAAAATATATAGTCTAACCTGGGCACTAATGCATTGTCTGACAATATGAGCCCGGACCTCGTGACCAACACCCAGACAGCTGACCGCACACTGAGCCCATTAGACCCGCCATGGCCTTAGGTCATCATCTCTTCCCTACCTAAGGTTTCAGGCTTCAGAACCTAGATCTTATCTCCAAACATATCCCATGGGTGACTGTGATGTAGAAATCAGAAATCTTCCTTACCCATGTTAAGAAACCTTGTGGTTGGCATGTTGTCCAACGTTCAGTGTAGGAGAAACCAGCATTCACCCTGAGGCCCTGCCCATTCTTGAGTGCGACGAGGGCATAAACAAGCATTGTGACCCTCAGCGTGAGTCCTGTCCTCTAGTACGTCCTCTCAGTGGCTGAACCATTAGATGTCATAATGGGCTTGACATGTACCTAGGCCCCAATTTTTAACCAGATTTCTGGTTGTCCAGTCGCCTCTCCCCAGGACTCTACTCTGGAATCCCTCATTTGGTGGGACACCTGAGGTTGAAATCGAAACAAAACAAATTAAAACAACAGAACAACGGACATCTTCCATCCCACAGAATGACCCCAAACTCTTTGGACGGGGCCAAACCCGCAGAGAGTATGACTCGTCCAATTCCCATGAAGTCACCAGGAAATTTCACGACCATGAGGGACACGATATCCGGAGACAAAAACTTGAGCAAGAACCTCACACTCGCCCTTTTTTCATATCCCGAAGAGTTCTCCTCATGGTCTGTAGATCAGTCCTGCCATACCTATGACCCGAAACATAAACCGAGTTTGTGTTTTCAGACAACTGTCCAAACAGCTCTGGCATACACACCCTACAGGCTCAGGCCCCTGGAGCCAAACCTGACGACTGTGCTTGCCCTCTCAAAGAGATTTGTATGTGCCCATTCCAATGGCCACAACCCTACTAAGAGGATAAACCACCAAAGTCCCTGAGGCCATCCCAATATTTGTGGCTTCCCAGGACAAACAGGGGCAATCTGGGCCCATCTGAGCACCTACCTGCACTGAGACCCGTAGATTGATGTCCCCTGAGGTAAAAAGGAATGAACAGGCCCATAGGCACCTATCGGATCCATTGCTTTGGTTTCCAGGCATCGCTCCTCAGAGGCCTGGATTTCAATAACAGCATATGGCAGTTCTTGACTCACCCATCAGAACAAATCTCATCTACACATGGGAAACTTGCACGATGGTGCTTTGTGGAAGCCTCTCTTTAGGAGAACCCTTCAGGGCCCCAGTGCCACCGCTTTATTCCAAGGTCTCCATAGACACAAAATCATATTTGGACACATCCACGGGAGAGTCCATTTAAACTCAGCCTTCTCGGTTGCTCCCCCAGATCCAGCAGATCTAACCTGTCTTGTTGCTTGGAGACAATTGGAATGCGAGGTGGGCTACCCAGCCATCCATCCTTAGATCCCTGCTCGGAATCGTTGTTCTGGAGCCAACCAACAGGTCTCAATTGTCCTGCAGAAGAATCTTTGCAATTGGGACCTTCTCACAACTCCCATCGTCGGAAAACACCCATGGCATCGTGATCCCCCCCCTTCTAGAAGGGGCCATCAGGGACAGAATGTCCAACCTGAGCAATCGTCTAATACTCACCCTGACTTAAGATGCACGAGATCACGATTCAGGTCTGTAGATTGTGCCTGCCATATCCTCACCCAGAAACCTAGGCATAGCTTGGGTTCTCAGACTTCCGTCCTCAGACTACTGGCCCACAAGCCCTCCAGTTTGGCAATCCAGAACTACAATGCAGCACTCTGCCTGCCCTCCAGAAGAAAAACATTGCCCTCTGGGGCTACCTAGAAACCCCAAATGAGGATCAACGGGGCACGCCATTCGGCTGTACCCCAAATATATAGGCTGACCTGGGCACTAATGCCCTTTCTGACACAGCCTGAGCCTGGACCTCCTGGCCCCACCCAGACAGCTGGCTGCACACTGAGCACATCAGACCCGTCATGGCCTTAGGTCGTCATCTCTTCTCAACCTGGGTTTTCAGGCTTCAGAACCTAGACCTTATCTCCAATCAAGGCACGGTTTTGAAATCAGACCTCTTTCCCTATGGCAAGAAACCTTGTGGTTGTTGTTGTCCAACGTTCAGTGTAGTTGAAACCAGTGTGGCCCATGAGGACCCGCCCATGGTGTGGGCCCCATTGGTCACAAACACACATTGTGACCCTCAGCCTGAGCCCAGTCCTCAGGTAAGGACTCTCAGTGGCTGGATGGAGAGACAGCATATTGGGCTTGCCATGCCCCTAGGCCCCAATTTTTAACCATAGTTCGGGTTGTCCCTTCAGTCTTCCACAGGGCTCTGCTTTGGAATTCCTCTTTGGTGGGACACCTTACGAAACAAACCTGAAAGGAGTCCTCCCATCCCACAGATTGACGAAAAACAATTGGGATCGGGACAAGTCCACAGAGAGCAAGATTCGTCCATGGCCCATGTGGCCTCCCCAACATTCCACGGCCATCGCTGATACAAAATCCAGAGACAAAAGCCTGAGCACGCGGCTCAGACTCGCTCATTCTTCATATCCTGAAGAGTTCTTCAGATCAGAACCTACACGGCACTGGAATGCACCCAAAATATATAGTCTAACCTGGGCACTAATGCATTGTCTGACAACCTGAGCCCGGACCTCGTGACCAACACCCAGACAGCTGACCGCACACTGAGCCCATTAGACCCGCCATGGGCTTAGGTCATTATCTCTTCCCTACCTCAGTTTTCAGGTTTCAGAACCTAGATCTTATCTCAATCACTTCCCACGGGTGACTGTGATGTAGAAATCAGAAATCTTCCTTACCCAAATTAAGAATCCTTGTGGTTGGCATGTTGTCCGACGTTCAGTGTAGGAGAAACCAGCATTCACCCTGAGGCCCCGCCCATTCTTGAGTGCGACGAAGGCATAAACATGCATTGTGACCCTCAGCGTGAGTCCTGTCCTCTAGTACGTCCTCTCAGTGGCTGAACCATTAGATGTCATAATGGGCTTGACATGTCCCTATGCCCCAATTTTTAACAAGATCTGGTTGTCCAGTCGCCTCCTCCAAGGACTCTACTCTGCAATCCCTTATTTGGTGGGACACCTGAGGTTGAAAAACAAAACAAAACAAATCAACAACAACAGAACAACGGACATCTTCCATCCCACAGAATAACCCCAAACTCTTTGGATGGGGCCAAACCCCCAGAGAGTAAGACTCGTCCATTTCCCATGAAGTCACCCGGAAATTTCACGACCATGAGTGACACGATATCCAGAGACAAAAACTTGAGCAAGAGCCTCACACTCGCCCTTTTTTTATATCCCGAAGTGTTCTAGTCATGGTCTGTAGAACAGTCCTGCCATACCTATGACCCGAAACATAAGCCGAGTTTGTGTTTTCAGACAACTGACCAAACAGCCCTGGCCTACACACCCTACAGGCTCAGGCCCCTGGAGCCAAACCTGAAGACTGTGCTTGCCCTCTCCAAGGGAATTGTATGTGCCCATTCCAATGGCCACAGCCCTACTAAGAGGATAAACCTCCAAAGTCCCTGAGGCCATCCCAATATTTGTGTCTTCCCAGGACAAACAGGGGCAATCGGGGCCCTTCCGAGCACCTACCTGGACTCAGACCCGTGGACTGATGTCCCCAGATGTAAAAAGGAACGAACAGGCCCCTAGGCTCCTATCGGATCCATTGTTTTGGCTTCCAGGCGTCTCTCCTCAGAGGCCTGGATTTCAATAACAGCATATGGCAGTTCTTGACTCACCCATCAGAAGAAATCTCATCTACACATGGGAAACTTGCACGATGGAGCTGTGTGAAAGCCTCTCTTTAGGAGAACCCTTCAGGGCCCCAGTGCCACCGCTTCATTCCAAGGTCTCCATAGACACAAAATCATATTTGGACACATCCACGGGAGAGTCCATTTCAACTCAGCCTCCTCGGTTGCTCCCCCAGATCCAGCAGATCTAACCTGTCTTGTTGCTTGGAGACAATTGGAATGCGAGGTGGGCTACCAAGACATCCATCCTTAGATCCGTGCTCGGAATCGTTGTCCTGGAGCCAACCAACAGGTCTCAATTGTCCTGCTGAAGAATCTTTACAGTTGGGACCTTCTCACAACTCCCATCGTGGGAAAACCCCCATGGCCTCGTGATCCACACCCCTTCAAGATGGGGCCATCAGGGACAGAATGTACAACCTGAGCGATCGTCTGATCCTCGCCCTAACTTCAGATGCACGAGATATCGATTCAGGTCTGTAGATTGTGCCTGCCATATCCTCACCCAGAAACCTAGGCCTAGCTTGGGTTCTCAGACTTCCGTTCGAGACTACTGGCCCACAAGCCCTCCAGTTTGGGATTCCAGAACTACAATGCAGCACTCTGCCTGCCCTCCAGAAGAAAATCATTGCCCTCCGGGGCTACCCAGAAACCCCAAATGAGGATCAACCTGCACGCCATTCGGCTGTACCCCAAATATATAGGCTGTCCTGAGCACAAATGCCCTTTCTGACACAGCCTGATCCTGGACCTCCTGGCCCCACCCAGTCAGCTGGCCGCACACTGAGCACATCGGACCCCTCATGGCCTTAGCTCGTCATCTCTTCTCAACCTCGGTTTTCAGGCTTCAGTACCTAGACCTTATCTCCAATCACGGCCCTGGTTTGAAAATGATGCAGAAATAAGAACTCTTTCACCATGGCAAGAAACCTTGTGGTTGGCATGTTGTACAAGGTTCAGTGTAGGTGAAACCAGTGTGGCCCATGAGGCCCCGCCCATGCTGGCGGGCCACATTGGTTACAAACACACATTGTGACCCCTCAGCCTGAGCCCAGTCCTCAGGTAAGGCCTCTCAGTGGCTGGATGGAGAGACAGCATATTGGGCTTGTCATGCCCCTAGGCCCCAATTTTTAACCAGATTTCTGGTTGTCCAGTCGCCCCTCCCCAGAGCTCTATTCTGGAATCCCTAATTTGGTGGGACACCTGAGGTTGAAAAACAAAATAAAACAAATCAACAACAACAGAACAAGTGATTTCTTATATCCCACAGAATGACCCCAAACTCTTTGGACGGGGCCAAACCCCCAGAGAGTATGACTCGTCCAATTCCCATGAAGTCACCAGGAAATTTCACGACCATGAGGGACACGATATCCGGAGACAAAAACTTGAGCAAGAGCCTCACACTCGCCCTTTTTTCATATCCCGAAGAGTTCTCCTCATGGTCTGTAGATCAGTCCTGCCATACCTATGACCCGAAACATAAGCCGAGTTTGTGTTTTCAGACAACTGTCCCAACAGCCCTGGCCTACACACCCTACAGGCTCAGGCCCCTGGAGCCAAACCTGAAGACTGTGCTTGCCCTCTCCAAGGGAATTGTATGTGCGCATTCCAATGGCCACAACCCTACTAAGAGGATAAACCTCCAAAGTCCCTGAGGCCATCCCAATATTTGTGGCTTCCCAGGACAAACAGGGGCAATCTGGGCCCATCTGAGCACCTACCTGCACTGAGACCCGTAGACTGATGTCCCCTGAGGTAAAAAGGAATGAACAGGCCCCTAGGCACCTATCCGATCCATTGCTTTGGTTTCCAGGCATCTCTCCTCAGAGGCCTGGATTTCAATAACAGCATATGGCAGTTCTTGACTCACCCATCAGAACAAATCTCATCTACACATGGGAAACTTGCACGATGTAGCTTTGTGGAAGCCTCTCTTTAGGAGAACCCTTCAGGGGCCCAGTGCCACCGCTTCATTCCAAGGTCCCCATAGACACAAAATCATATTAGGACACATCTACGGGAGAGTCCATTTCAACTCAGCCTCCTCGGTTGGTCCCCCAGATCCAGCAGGACTAAACTTTCTTGTTGCATGGAGACATTTGGAATGCGAGGTCGGCTACCCAGCCATCCATCCTTAGAACCCTGCTCGGAATCGTTGTCCTGGAGCCAACCAACAGGTCTCAATTGTCCTGCAGAAGAATCTTTGCAGTTGGGAGCTTCTCAGAACTCCCATCGTGGGAAAACCCCCATGGCCTCGTGATCCACCCCCTTTCAAGAAGGGGCCATCAGGGACAGGAAGTCCAACCTGAGCGATCGTTTGATACTCACCCTGACTTCAGATGAACGAGATCTCGATTCAGGTTTGTAGATTGTTCCTGCCATATCCTCACCCAGAATCCTAGGCCTAGCTTGGGTCCTCAGACTTCCGTCCTCAGACTACTGGCCCTCAAGCCCTCCAGTTTGGCAATCCAGAACTACAATGCAGCACTCTGCCTGCCCTCCAGAAGAAAAACATTGCCTTCTGGGGCTACCCTGAAATCCCAAATGAGGATCAAACTGCACGCCATTCGGGTGTACCCCAAATATGTAGGCGACCTGAGCAAATGCCCTTTTTGACACAGCCTGTGCCTCGACATCCTTGCCCCACCCAGACAGCTGGCCGCACACTGAGCACATCGGACACGTCATGGACTTAGTTCGTCATCTCTTCTCATGCTCGGTTTTCAGGCTTCAGAACCTAGACCTTATCTCCAAACACGGCCCGGGTTTGAAAATGATGCAGACATCAGAACTCTTTCCCCATGGCAAGAAATCTTGCGGTTGGCATGTTGTCCAAGGTTCAGTGTACTTGAAACCAGTGTGGCCCATGAGTCCCCGCCCATGCTTACGGGCCACATTGGTCACAAACACACATTGTGACCCTCAGCCTGAGCCCAGTCCTCAGTTAAGGCCTCTCAGTGGCTGGATGTGGAGACAGCATATTGGGCTTGCCATGCCCCTAGGCCCCAATTTTTAACTGTAGTTCGGGTTGTCCCTTCACTCTTCACCAGGGCTCTGCTTTGGAATTCCTCTCTTGGTGGGACACCTGAGGTAACAAACCTGAAAGGAGTCCTCCGATCCCACAGATTGACGAAAAACAATTGGGATCGTGCCAAATCCACAGAGAGCAAGATTCGTCCATGGCCCTTGAGACCTCCCCAACTTTCCACGGCCATCGCTGATACAAAATCCAGAGACAAAAGCCTGAGCACGCGACTCAGGCTCGCTCATTCTTCATATCCTGAAGAGTTCTTCAGATCAGAACCTACACGGCACTCGAATGCACCCAAAATATATAGTCTAACCTGGGCACTAATGCACTATCTGACAACCTGAGACCGGAACTCGTGACCAACACCCAGACAGCTGACCGCACACTGAGCACAAAAGAACCGCCATGGCCTAAGGTCATCATCTCTTCCCTACCTCAGTTTTCAGGCTTGAGAACCTAGACCTTAACTCCAATCACAGCCCAAGGGTCACTGTGATGCAGAAATCAGAACTCTTCCTTACCAATGGCAAGAAAAGTTGTGGTTGGCATGTTGTCCTACATTCAGTGTAGGAGAAACCAGCATTCACCCTGAGGCCCCGCCCATCCTTGAGTGCGACGAGGGCATAAACACGCATTGTGACCCTCAGCGTGAATCCTGTCCTCTAGTATGTCCTCTCAGTGGCTGGACCATTAAATGTCATTTTGGGCTTGACATGTCCCTAGGCACCAATTTTTAACCAGATTTTTGGTTGTCCAGTTGCCCGTCCCCAGGGTTCTACTGTGGAATCCCTCAATTGGTCGGACACCTGAGGTTCAAAAACAAAACAAAAAAAATCAACAACAACAGAACAACGGACTTCTTCCATCCCACAGAATGACCCCAAACGCTTTGGACGGGGCCAAAGCCCCAGAGAGTAACACTCTTCCATTTCCCATGAAGTCACACGGAAATTTCACGACCATGAGTGACACGATATCCAGAGACAAAAACTTGAGCAAGAGCCTCACACTCGCCATTTTTCATATCCCGATGAGTTCTCCTCATGGTCTGGAGATCAGTCCTGCCATACCTATGACCTGAAACATAAGCCGAATTTGTGTTTTCAGACAATGTCCAAACAGCTCGGGCCTACACACCCTACAGCCTCAGGTTCCTGGAGCCAAACTTGACGACTGTGCTTGCCCTCTCCAAGGGAATTGTATGTGCCCATTCCAATGGCCACAAGCCTACTAAGAGGATAAACCTCCAAAGTCCCTGAGGCCATCCCAAAATTTGTGGCTTCCCAGGACAAACAGGGGCAATCTGGGCCCATCTGAGCACCTACCGGCACTCAGACCCGGAGACTGATGTCCCCGGGGTAATAAGGAACGAATAGGCCCCTAGGCACTTATCGGATCCATTGCTTTGTTTTCGAGGCATCTCTCCTCAGAGGCCTGGATTTCAATAACAGCATATGGCTGTTTCTTGACTCACCATCAGAACAAATCTCATCTACACATGGGAAACTTGCACGATGGAGCTGTGTGAAAGCCTCTCTTTAGGAGAACCCTTCAGGGACCCAGTGCCACCGCTTCATTCCAAGGTCTCCATAGACACAAAATCATATTAGGTCACATCCAGGAGAGTCCATTTCAACTCAGTCTCCTCGGTTGCTACCCCAGATCCAGCAGATGTAACCTGTCTTTTTGCTTAAAGACAGTTGGAATGCGAGGTGGGCTACCCAGGCATCCATCCTTAGAACCCTGCTCGGAATCGTAGTCCTGGATCCAACCAACAGGTCTCAATTGTCCTGCAGAAGAATCTTTGCAGTTGGGAGCTTCTCACAACTCCCATCGTCGGAAAACCCCCATGGCCTCGTGATCCACGCCACTTCAAGAAGGGGCCATCAGGGACAGAATGTCCAACCTGAGCGATCATCTGATCCTCGCCCTGACTTCAGATACACGAGATCTATATTCAGGTCTGTAGATTGTGCCTGCCATATCCTCACCCAGAAACCTAGGCCTAGCTTGGGTTCTCAGACTTCCGTCCTCTGAGTACTGACCCACAAGCCCTCCAGTTTGGCAATCCAGAACTACAATTCAGCCCTCTGCCTGACCTCCAGAAGGAAATCATTGCCCTCTGGGGCTACCCAGAAACCCCAAATGAGGATCAACGTGTCACGCCATTCGGCTGTACCCCAAATATATAGGCTGACCAGGGCACTAATGCCCTTTCGGACACAGCCTGAGCCTGGACCTCATGGCCCCACCCAGACATCTGGCCGCACACTGAGCACTTCGGACCCGCCATGGCCTTGGTCGTCATCTCTTCTGAACCTCGGTTTTCAGGCTTCTGAACCTAGGCCTCATCTCCAATCACGGCCCGGGTTTGAAAATGATGCAGAAATCAGAACTCTTTCCCCATGGCAAGAAATCTTGTGGTTGGCATGTTGTCGAAGGTTCAGTGTCCTTGAAACCAGTGTGGCCCATGAGGTTACGCCCAGGATTGCGGGCCACATTGGTCACATACACATTGTGACCCTCAGCCTGAGCCCTGTCCTCAGGTAAGGCCTCTCAGTGGCTGGATGGAGAGACAGCATATTGGGCTTGCCATGCCACTACGCCCCAATTTTTAACCATAGTTCGGGTTGTCCCTTCACTCTTCCCCAGGGCTCTGCTTTGGAATTCCTCTTTTGGTGGGATACCTGAGGTAACAAACCTGAAAGGAGTCCTCCCATCCCACAGATTGACGAAAAACAATTAGGATCGGGCCAAATCCACAGAGAGCAAGATTCGTCCATGGCCCATGAGGCCATCCCAACATTTCACGGACGTAGATGATACAAAATCCATAGACAAAAGACTGAGCACGTGCCTCCGACTCGCTCATTCTTCATATCCTGAAGAGGTCTTCAGGTAGAACCTACACGGCACTCGAAGGCACCCAGCATATATAGTCTAACCTGGCACTAATGCACTGTCCTACAACCTGAGCCCGGACCTCGTGACCAACACCCAGACAGCTGACCGCACACTGAGCACATCAGACACGCCATGGCCTTAGGTCATCATCTCTTCCCTACCTCAGTTTTCAGGCTTAAGAACCTAGACCTTACCTTTAATCACTGACCAGGGGTGACTGTGATTCAGAAATCAGAACTCATCCTTAACCATTGCAAGGACCTTGTGGTTGGCATGTTGTCCAACGTTCAGTGTAGGAGAAACCAGCATTCACCCTGAGGCCCCGCCCATTCTTGAGTGCGACGAGGGCATAAACACGCATTGTGTCCCTCAGCGTGAGTCCTGTCCTCTAGTACGTCCTCTCAGTGGCTGGACCATTAGATGTCATAATGGGCTAGACATGTCCCTAGGCCCCAATTTTTAACCAGATTTCTGGTTGTCCAGTCGCCCCTCCCCAGGGCTCTACTCTGGAATCCCTCATTTGGTGGGACACCTGATGTTGAAAAACAAAACAAAACAAATCAACAACATCAGAACAGGGGACTTCTTCCATCCCACAGAATGAACCCAAACTCTTTGGACGGGGCCAAACCCCCAGAGAATAAGACTCGTCCATTTCCCATGAAGTCACCCGAAAATTTCACGACCATGAGTGACACGATATCCAGAGACAAAAACTTGAGCAAGAGCCTCACACTCGCCCTTTTTTCATATCGCGAAGAGTTCTCATCATGGTCTGTAGATCAGTCCTGCCATACCTATGACCCGAAACATGAGCCGAGTTTGTGTTTTCAGACAACTGTCCAAACAGCCCTGGCCTACACACCCTACAGGCTCAGGCCCTTGGAGCCAAACCTGACGACTGTGCTTGCCCTCTCCAAGGGAATTGTATGTGCCCACTCCAATGCCCACAACCCTACTAAGAGGATAAACCTCCAAAGTCCCTGAGGCCATCCCAATATTTGTGGCTTCCCAGGACAAACAGGG
Source organism: Mustela putorius furo (assembly GCF_011764305.1). Classification (NCBI taxonomy): domain Eukaryota; kingdom Metazoa; phylum Chordata; class Mammalia; order Carnivora; family Mustelidae; genus Mustela; species Mustela putorius. Next base: position 158,014 of record NW_025421762.1, on the reverse strand, counting down.
GCAATCTTGGCACATCTGAGCACCTACCGGCACTCAGACCCGTAGACTGATATCCCCAAGGTAAAAAGGAAAGAACAGGCCCCTAGGCAACTATCGGATTCATTGCTTTTGTTTCCAGGCATCTGTCTTCAGAGGCCTGGCTTTCAATAACAGCATATGGCTGTTTCTTGACTCACCCATCAGAACAAATCTCATCTACACATGGGAAACTTGCACGATGGAGCTGTGTGAAAGCCTCTCTTTAGGAGAACCTTTCAGGGCCCCAGTGCCACCGTTTCATTCCAAGGTCTCCATAGACACAAAATCATATTACGACACATCCACGAGAGAGTCCATTTCAACTCAGCCTCTTCGGTTGCTCCCCCAGATCCAGCATATAACCTGTATTTTGCTTAAAGACAGTTGGAATGCGAGGTGGGCTACCCAGGCATCCATCCTTAGAACCCTGCTCGGAATTCTCCTGAAGACAACCAACAGGTCTCAATTGTCCTGCAGAAGAATCTTTGCAGTTGGGAGCTTCTCACAACTCCCATCGTGGGAAAACCCCCATGGCCTCGTGATCCACGCCCCTTCAAGAAGGGGCCATCAGGGACAGAATGTCCAACCTGAGCGATCGTCTGATCCTCGCCCTGACTTCAGATACACGAGATCTATATTCAGGTCTGTAGATTGTGCCTGCCATATCCTCACCCAGAAACCTAGGCCTAGCTTGGGTTCTCAGACTTCCGTCCTCTGAGTACTGACCCACAAGCCCTCCAGTTTGGCAATCCAGAACTACAATGCAGCCCTCTGCCTGACCTCCAGAAGAAAAACATTGCCCTCTGGGGCTACCCAGAAACCCCAAATGAGGATCAACCTGGCCATTCGTCTGTACCCCAAATATATAGGCTGACTTGGGCACTAATGCCCTTTCTGACACAGCCTGAGCCTGGACCTCAAGGCCCCACCCAGACATCTGGCCGCACACTGAGCACTTCGGACCCGCCATGGCCTTAGGTCGTCATCTCTTCTCAACCTCGCTTTTCAGGATTTAGAACCTAGACCTCATCTCCAATCACGGCCCGGGTTTGAAAATGATGCAGAAATCAGAACTCTTTCCCCATGGCAAGAAATCTTGTGGTTGGCATGTTGTCCAAGGTTCAGTGTCCTTGAAACCAGTGTGGCCCATGAGGTTCCGCCCAGGCTTGCAGGCCACATTGGTCACAAACACACATTGTGACCCTCAGCCTGAGCCCAGTCCTCAGGTAAGGCCTCTCAGTGGCTGGATGGAGAGACAGCATATTGGGGTTGCCATGCCACTAGGCCCCAATTTTTAACCATAGTTCAGGTTGTCCCTTCACTCTTCCCCAGGGCTCTGCTTTGGAATTCCTCTTTTGGTGGGACACCTGAGGTAACAAACCTGAAAGGAGTCCTCCCTTCCCACAGATTGACGAAAAACAATTAGGATCGGGCCAAATCCACAGAGAGCAAGATTCGTCCATGGCCCATGAGGCCTCCCCAACATTCCACGGACATCGCTGATACAAAATCCAGAGACAAAAGACTGAGCACGCGACTCAGGCTCGCTCATTCTTCATATCCTGAAGAGTTCTTCAGATAAGAACCTACACGGCACTCGAAAGCACCCAGCATATATAGTCTAACCTGGCACTAATGCTCTGTGTGTCAACATGAGCCCGGACCTCGTGACCAACACCAAGAGAGCTGACCGCACACTGAACAGATCAGACCCGCCATGGCTTTAGGTCATCATCTATTCCCTACCTCAGTATTCAGGCTTAAGAACCTAGACCTTACCTTCAATCACTGCCCAGGGGTCACTGTGATTCAGAAATCAGAACTCATCCTTAACCATGGCAAAGAACCTTGTGGTTGGCATGTTGTCCAACGTTCAGTGTAGGAGAAATCAGCATTCACCCTGAGGCCACGCCCATTCTTGAGTGCGACGAGGGCATAAACAAGAATTGTGACCCTCAGCGTGAGTCCTGTCCTCTAGGACGTCCTCTCAGTGGCTGGACCATTAGGTGTCATAATGGGCTAGACATGTCCCTAGGCCCCAATTTTTAACCAGATTTCTGGTTGTCCAGTCGCCCCTCCCCAGGGCTCTACTCTGGAATCCCTCATTTGGTGGGACACCTGAGGTTGAAAAACAAAACAAAACAAATCAACAACATCAGAACAGGGGACTTCTTCCATCCCACAGAATGACCCCAAACTCTTTGGACTGGGCCAAGCCCCCGAGAGTAAGACTCGTCCATTTCCCATGAAGTCACGTGGAAATTTCACGACCATGACTGACACGATATACAGGGACAGAAACTTGAGCAAGAGCCTCACACTCGCCCTTTTTTCATATCGCGAAGGGTTCTCCTCATGGTCTGTAGGTCAGTCCTGCCATACCTATGACCCGAAACATAAGCCGAGTTTGAGTTTTCAGACAACTGTCCAAAAGCCCTGGCCTACACACCCTACAGGCTCAGGCCCGTAGAGCCAAACCTGACGACTGTGCTTGCCCTCTCCAAGGGAATTGTATGTGCCCATTCCAATGGCAACAACCCAACTAAGAGGATAAACCTCCAAATTCCCTGAGGCCATCCCAATATTTGTGGCTTCCCAGGACAAACAGGGGCAATCTGGGCCCATCTGAGCACCTACCTGCACTCAGAACAGCAGACTGATGTCCCCAGAGGTAAAAAGTTTCGAACAGGCTCCTAATCACCTATCGGATCCATTGCTTTGGTTTCCAGGCATCTCTACTCAGAGGCCTGAATTTCAAAACAGCATATGGCTGTTTCTTGACTCACCCAACAGAACAAATCTCATCTACACATGGGAAACTTGCACGATGGAGCTGTGTGAAAGCCTCTCTTTAGGAGAACCCTTCAGGGCCCCAGTGCCAACGCTTCATTCCAAGGACTCCATAGACACAAAATCATATAAGGACACATCCACGAGAGAGTCCATTTCAACTCAGCCTCCTTGCTTGCTCCCCCAGATCCAGCAGATCTAACCTGTCTTGTTGCTTGGAGACAATTGGAATGCGAGGTGGGTTACCCAGCCATCCATCCTTAGACACCTGCTCAGAATCGTTGTCTTGTAGCCAACCAACAGGTCTCAATTATCCGGTCGAAGAATCTTTGCAGTTGGGAGCTTTTCACAACTCCCATCGTGGGAAAACCCCCATGTCCTCGTGATCCACCCCTCCTTCAAGAAAGGGCCATCAGGGACAGAATGTCCAACCTGAGCGATCTTCTGATCCTCGCCCTGACTTAAGATGCACGAGATCTCGATTCAGGTCTGTAGATTGTGCCTGCCATGTCCTCACCCAGAAACCTAGGCCTAGCTTAGGTTCTCAAACTTTCGTCCTCAGACTACTGGCCCACAAGCCCTCCAGTTTGGCATTCCAGAACTACAATGCAGCACTCTGCTTGCACTCCAGAAGAAAAACATTGCCCTCTGGGGCTACCCAGAAACCCCAAATGAGGATCAACCTGCACGCCATTCGGCTGTGCCCCAAATATATAGGCTGACCTGGGCACTAATGCCCTTTCTGACACAGCCTGAGCCTGGACCTCCTGGCCCCACCCAGACAGCTGGCCGCACAGGAGCACATTGGTCCCGCCATGGCCTTAGGTCGTCATATCTTCTCAACATTGGTTTTCATGCTTCAGAACCTAGACATTATCTCCAATCACGGCCCGGGGTTGACTGTGATGCAGAAATCAGAACTCTTCCTTACCCATGGCAAGAAACCTTAGGTTTGGCATGTTGTCCAACGTTCAGTGTAGGAGAAACCAGCATTCACCCTGAGTCCTCGCCCATTCTATAGTGCGACGAGGGCATTAACACGCATTGTGACCCTCAGCGTGAGTCCTGTCCTCTAGTACGTCCTCTCAGTGGATGGACCATTAGATGTCATAATGGGCTTGACATGTCCCTAGGCCCCAATTTTTAAACAGATTTATGGTTTTCAATTCGCCCCTCCCCAGAGCTCTACTCTGGAGTCCCTCATTTGGTGGGACACCTGAGATTGAAAAACAAAATAAAACAAATCCACAACAGAACAACGGACTTCTTCCATCCCACAGAATGACCCCAAACTCTTTGGACGGGGCCAAACCCCCGGAGAATAAGACTCGTCCATTTCCCATGAAGTCACCCGGAAATTTCACGACCATGAGTGACACGATATCCCGAGACAAAAACTTGAGCAAGAGCCTCACACTCGCCCTTTTTTCATATCCCGAAGAGTTCTCCTCATGGTCTGTAGATCAGTCCTGCCATACCTATGACCCGAAGCATAAGCCGAGTTTGTGTTTTTAGACAACTGTCCAAACAGCCCTGGCCTACACACCCTACAGGCTAAGGTCCCTGGAGCCAAACATGAAGACTGTGCTTGCCCTATCCAAGGGAATTGTATGTGCCCATTCCTTGGCCACAACCCTACTAATAGGATAAACCTCCAAAGTCCCTGAGGCCGTCCCTATATTTGGGGCTTCCCAGGACAAACAGGGTCAATCTGGGCCCATCTGAGCACCTACCTGCACTCAGACCTGTAGACTGATGTCCCCAGAGGTAAAAAGTTTCGAACAGGACCCTAGGCACCTATCGGATCCATTGCTTTGGTTTCCAGGCATCTCTCCATAGAGATCCTTAGAACCCTTAGAACCCTGCTCTTGCGTCGTTCCATCTGGGACATCCTTGAGCCATCCAACAGGTTTCGACTGTCCCACAGGAGTCCTTGTGCATGTACCACCTCACAACTAATATCATGGAAAGCTTCCAAGGTCACATGATGCCCCCAATCTTCATGAAGGCGGATCATGGATAGAAACTCCAACCTGACCCAACGGCTGATCTTCGCCTTGACTTCAGATGCACGAGATCTTGATTAAGCTCTTCTGAGTGTACCTGCTGTGCCCTCACCCCAAACCTAAGCATAGCCAGTGTTCTCAGACTTCCGTCCTCACTCTCCTGGACCACACACCCTCCATTTTGGGATTTCCGATGACACAGTGCTGCACTCTGCCTGCCCTCCAGAAGAAAAACGTTGCCCTATGGGTCTACCCAGAAACCTCAAATGAGGATAAACCTGCATGCCACTCAACTGTACACCAATTATATAGTCTAGCCTGTGCACTAATGCCCTGTCTGACACAACCTGAGGCCTGAATTCCCAACCGACACCCAGACAGCATGCCGTACACTGAGAACATCTGAACCGCCATGGCCTTAGGTTGCCATCTCTTTCCAACCTGGTTTTCAGGCTACAGAAACCTAGACCTTATCTCTACTCATTTCCCATGGGTGAACGTGATGCAGAAATCATAACTCTTCCTTCCCTCTCGCCAGAATCTTGTGGTTGGCATCTTATCCAAACTTCAGTGTAGGACCCCTGTAGGGCCTACAGGAGTAGTAGTAGGGCCCCTGAGGGTAGTGTAGGGTCCCTGAGGCACTGCCCATGCTTAAGATCTGCGGTGGGCACAAACACACATTGGGACCCTCAGTTTGAGCCCTGTCCTCAAGTAAAGCCTCTCAGTGGCTCGACCATGAGCCCGCATATGGGGCCTGTCATTCCCCAAGTCACCGAATCTTAACCAGAGGTAGAGACATCTAGTCACCCCTACTCATGGCTCTGCTCTGGAATTCCTCTTTGGTGGGACATTTGAGGTAAGTAAACACAGAAAGGATTCCTCCCACCCACAGAATACCCCAATCACTTGGGATCAGGCCATCCCCAGAGAGAAAGACTCCTCCATGGCCCATGAGGCCAGCCCGACATTCCACGGCCACTATTGACACAAAATCCAGAGACATAAGCCTCACCCTGAGGTCATAGCCCAAAAAATTCTCCTCATAGTCTGTAGATAGGGCCTGCCATACCTACGTCCCCAAAACTAAGCCGAGTTTGTGTTTTCAGACTTCTTTCCTGACATCCCTGTCCCACACACCATCCAGGCTGAGGACCCTGGAGCCACACCTCAGGACTGTGCCTGCCCTCTACAAGGAAATTCTTCCCCATTCCATTGGCCACAACCGTAGAGATTAGGAGAAACCACCAAAGTCTCAGAGGCCATTCCAATAGTGTAGGCCGTCCAGTACAAAGAGGGGTGATCTGTCACAAGCTGAGCAACGACCTCAACTCACCCGTAGACAGATATCCCAAGAGAAAGGTATTCAACTGGACAGGCCCCTAGAACGTAATTGGTTCCATTGCTTTTGTTCCTAAGCATCTCTCCTCAGAGGCCTGTTTTCCAATACCAGCATATGGGGGATTCCAGAGATATATCAATCAGAACAAATCTTGTCTCCACATGGGAAACTTATCCTTTGGAGCTCTGTAAAAACCTCCAGTTAGGAGAAACCTTCAGGTAACCGGAGCCCACCGCCCTATTCCAAGGTCTCCATGGACACAAACCCGCATTATGACCATTCGGCAGGAGAGTACATTTCAACTCAGCCCCGTTGATTACTCCCCCAGAGCCAGAATATCAAACCTGCCTTGTCGCTAGGATACAACTGGAATGCAAAGCAGACTCTCTAGGCATCCATCGTTGGAATTCTGGTCTGGCGCCGTTCCATATGGGATGTCCTGGGAGCCTTCCAACAGGTCTTGACTGTCCTGCAGAAGGAATCCTTGCAGATTGGAGCATCTCACAACTCCTATCGTGGGAAAACCTACATGGCCTCATGAGATGCTCCCCTTTATAAAGGGGCCATCATGGACAGAAACTCCTACCTGAGCCAACTTCTGATCCATTGCTTTGGTTTCTATGTATCTCTCCTCAGAGGCCTGGTTTCCAGTATCAGAATATGGGGGTTTCCTAAGGAAACAATCAGAACAGATCTCATCTCCACATGAGAAACTTGCTCTTTGGATCTGTGTCAATACCTCAGGTTAGGAGGATCCTTCAGGGCGCTGGCACCATGGCCCAATTCCAAGGTATCAAAGGACACAAACTTACATTATGATCCATCCTCAGGAGAGTCCATTTCAAATCAGCCCCCTCGGCTGCTCACCCAGAGCCAGCAGATCAAACCTGCCTTGTCACTAGGAGACAGTTGGAATGCGAGGTGGGCTGCCCAGGCATCCATCCTTAGAACCCTGCTCTGGAGAATTTCTTTATGGGACGTCTTGAATCCAAACAACCTGTCTTGACTGTCTCGCAGAATGAATCCTTGTAGTTTGAAGCATCACACAGTCCCAGTGTGAGAAAACCTCCATTTCCCCATGATGCCCCACACCTTCATAAATGGGCCATCATGGACAGAAACTCCATCCTAAGCCAAAGTCTGATCCGCGCCCTGAATTCAGAAGCACGAGATCTCGATTCAGCACTTGAGAGTGTGCTTGCTGTGCACTCGCCCCGAAACCTAAGCCTAAATTGTGTTCTCAGAATTCTGTCTTCACAATCCTGGCCACACTCCTCCAGTTTGGCAATTCTGGAGACACAATGCAGCACTCTGCCTGCCCTCCAGAAGAAATGTGTTGCCCTATAGGGCTAACCAGAAATGCCAAATGAGTAACAACCTGCATGCCACTCGACCATACCCCAATTATACAATCTAGCCTGTGCACTAAAGCCCTGTCTGACACAGCCTGAAGGCAGACCTCCAGTCCAACACCCCAGACAGCTGGCCGTACACTGAGCATATCAAACCCACAATGGCTATCGGCCATCATCTCTACCCAACCTCAGTTTTCACCTTCAGAACCTAGACCTTATCTCCACTCACTGCTCAGGAGTGAACGTGATACAAGAATCAGAACTTCTCCTTCGCCATGGCAAGAAACCGTGTGGTTGGCATGTGGTCCAACGTTCATTGTAGGAGAAAGCAGCATGGACTATGAGGCCCCACCTATCCCTGAGGGCTACAATTTGCACAAACACACATTGTGACCCTCAGCGTGAGCCCTATCCTCATGTAAAGCCTCTTAGTGACTGGAACAACAGCCCACATATAGGGCTTGCCAAGCTCCTAGTCCCCCAATCTCAACCAGAGTTAGAGATGTCTTGTCACCCCTACTCAGGGCACTGCTCTGGAATCCCTCTTTGGTGGGACACCTGAGGTAAAAAAAAAAAAAAATACAGAAAGGACTCTTCCCATCCACAGAATGATCCCAACCACTTGGGATCAGGCCAAATCACCAGAGAAAGACTTGTCCATGGCCCTTGAGGACACCCCGACATTCCAAGGCCACCGTAGGCACAAAATCTAGAGACAAAATCCTGAGCAAATGCCACATACTCGCCCTTTGTTCATAGCCCGGAAAATTCTCACGGTCTGTAGATCGAGCCTTCATACATACATCCCCAAACCTAAGCTGAGTTTGTCTTTTCAGACTTCTTTCCCCACAGTCCTGGCCCACAAAACCATCCAAGCTGGGGCCCCTGGAGCCACACCAGAGGACTGTGGCTTCCTTCACCAGGGCAATTCTGCCATTTCCATTGGCCACAACCCTATAGATTAGGAGAAACCTCCAAACTCCCCGAGGCCATCCCAATAGTTTTGGCTGCCCAGGACAAACAGGGATGATCTTTCCCAAGTTTAGAAACTACCTCCACTCAGACCCAGAGACAGATATCCCCATAGAATAAGATTGAACTGGACAGGCACTTAGGCCCTAATCAGATCCATTGCTTTTGTTTCCAGGCATCTCTCCTCAGAGGCCTGGTTACCAATACCAGCATATGGGGGATTACTGAGGCACTCATAGAAAAATCTCGTCTCCACATAGGAAATGTACTCTTTGGAGCTCTATAAAAACCTCTGTTTAGGAGAATCTTTCAGGGCCCCCGGATCAAGCGCCCCATTCCAAGGTCTCCATGGACTTAAACCCACATTATGATTTATCCTCGGTAGAGTCCATGTCAACTCATCCCCCTTGGTTTCTCCCCCAGGGCCTGCAGATCAAACCTGCCTTGTTGCTAAGAGACAACTAGAATGGGAGGCGGGCTGCCCAGGCATCCATCCTTAGAACCCTACTCTGGAGTCGTTCCATATGGGACGTCCTAGAGCGATCCAACAGGTCTCAAGTGTCCCACAGAAGGATCTTTGCAGTCTGGTGCATCTCACAACTCCCATTGTGGGAAAATCTTCATGGCCCCTTGAGACGCTCCACTTTATAAAGGGCCATCATGGACAGAAACTCCAACCTGAGCAAACGTCTGATATTCGCCCTGGCTTCAGGTGCATGAGATCTTGATTCAGTTCTGCAGAGTGTGCCTTCTGTGCCCTCACCCCAAAAACTAAGCCTAGCTTGTGTTCTCAGACTACCGTCCTCACAACCCTGGCCCAAAAGCCCTACAATTTGGCAATACAGGGGCCACAATGCAGCACTCTGCCTGCCCTCCAGAAGAAAAACGTTGCCTTATGGAGCTACCTAGAAAACCGCATGAGGATCAACTGAACGCCACTCGACTGCACCCCAAATATACAGTCTACCCTGTCTAATGCCCTGTCTGATACAGCATGAGCCCACACCACCAGACCTATGCTCAACAGATAGCCACACACTGAGCTCATTGTACCCATCAGGTCCTTAGGTCTTCATCTCTTCCCAACCTCGGTTTTCGGGTTTCAGAACCTAGACCTAAACTCCAACACTGTCTAGGGGTGAACGTGATGCAGAAATCACAACTCTTCCTTCGCCATGGCTGGAAACCTTGTGGTTGGCATATTCTCCAACGTTCAGTGTAGGAGAATCCAGCGTGGCCCATGAGGCCCTTCGATGCTTGAGGGCCTTGTTGGGCACAATAGGCATTGTGACCCTCAGCATGAGCCCTGTCCTCAAGGAAGACCTCTCAGTGTCTGATTCAAGTGCCCACATATTGGACTTGCCATGACCCTAGGCCCCCAAACTGAAACAGAGGTGGGGTTATCTAGTTGTCCCTACCAAGGACTCTGCTCTGGAATCCCTCTTTTATTGGCACACATGAGGTACATAAAATAAAATAAAAAACAGAAAGGACACCTCCCATCCCACAGAATGTACCCAAACTCTTGGGATTGGGTCAAATCCTCAGAGAAGGAAAGCCATCCACAACTCATGAGGCCATGCCAGCATTCGACCCACATTGTTGACACCAATCCAGAGACAAAACCTGAGCAAGCACCTCAAACTCACCCTTTTTCATATCCCGAAGTGTTATCACGGTCTGTAGATTGGGCGTGCCATACCTATCACCCCAATCCTAAGCGGAATTAGTGTTTTCAGACTTCTGTCCCCACAGGCCTGGCCCACACACCCTCAAGGCTGGGACCCTAGAGCCAAAATCAGAACTGTGCCTGCCCTCTCCAGGGGATTTCTGCCCATTCCATTGGCCACAACCCTATAGATTAGGAGAAACTCCAAATTCCCGAGGCCATTCCCAATATTATCGGCTGCCCAGGACAAACAGGGGCGATCTGACACAAGCCGAGCAACTACCTCCCCTCAGATCCATAGACACGTATCCCCAGGAGAGATTGAACCGGACAGGCACCTAGGTCCTAATCATATCCATTGCTTTTGTTTCCAGGCATCTCTCCTCAGAGGCCTGGTTTCCAATACCAGCATATGGGAGATTCCTTAGGCACTCATCAAAACAATTCTCTTCTCTACATAGGAAACGTACTCTTTAGAGCTCCATCAAAACCTCCGGTTATGAACATTCCTCAAGGCCCCCGGATCAAGCACCCCATTCCAAGGTCTCCATGGACACAAATGCACATTATGACCCATCCTCAACTCACCCATTTCAACACACCCGCCTCGGTTACTCCCCTAGATCCAGCAGATCGAACTTGCCTTGGCGCTATGAGACACCTGGAATGGGAGGCAGGCTGCCCAGGCATCCATCCTTAGAACCCTGCTCTGGATAACTTCCTTATGGGATGTCCTGGAGCCATCCAGCAGGTCTCGACTGTCCCACGGAAGGAATCATTGCGGTTTGGAGCATCTCACAATTCCCAACGTGGGAAAACCTCTGTGGCCTCGTGACACACACCCCTTCATGAAGGGGCCGTCATGGACAGAAACTCCAACCTGAGCCATCGTCTGATCCTAGCTCTGTCTTCAGGTACACGGGATCTCGAATCATCTCTGCAGAGGGTTCATGCCGTCCCCTCACCCCGAAATCTAAGTATGGCTTGTGTTCTCAGAATTTTTTCCTCACACTCCTGGCCCACAAGCCTTCCAGTTTGGGAATTCTGGAGCCACTATGTGGCACTGTGTCTTCCTTCCAGAAGAAAAACTTTGCCCTCTGGGGCTACCCAGTAACCACAAATGAGTACCAACCTGCACGAAACTCGACTGCACCCCAATGATACAGTCTAGCCTGGGCACTAATTCCCTGTCTGCCACAGCCTGAGCCTGCACCTCCCAACCCACACTCAACAGGTGGCCGAACACTGAGCACATCAGACACACCATGGCATTAGGTCTTCATCTCTTCCCAATCTCAGTTTTCAGGCTTCAGAACCTAGACCTTAAATCCAATCACAGTCCATGAGTGAAATTGTTGCAGAAATTAGAACTCCTTCTTCCCCATGGCCAGAAAACTTGTGGTTGCCATATTGTGCAACGTTCAGTGTAGGAGAAACCAGCATGGTACATTAGGCCACGCCCTGACTTGAGGGGCCTCCTTGGGCACAAAAACACATTGTGAAACTCCATGTGAGCCCTATGCGCAAGGAAGGCCTCTCAGTGTCTGGACCAAGAGCCCACATATGGGGCTTAACCATGTTCTTAGGTCCCAATGTTAACCAGAGGTCTGGTTGTCCAGTCGCCCCTTCCCAGGATTCTGCTGTGGAATCCCTCTTTTGGTGGTCCACCTGAGGTAAAAAAAAAAAAAAAAAAAAAAGAAAAAAAAAAAAAAAAAAAACAGGAAAGGCCTACTCCCTTCCCACAGAATGACCCCAAACTCTTGGGATTGGGTCAAATCCCCAGAAAGGGAGCATCATCGATGGCCCATGAGGACACCCGGACATTCCATGGCAATCGGTGACACATATCCAGAAAAAAATAAGCATGAGCAAGCACCTCACTTTCGCCCTTTGTTCATATCCCGAAGAGTTCTCCTCACGGTCTATATATCGGGCCAGCCATACCTACAGACCCAAACCTAAGTGGAGTTTGTGTTTTCAGACTTTTGTCCAAATAGCCCTGGACCACACACGCACCACACTTGGGTCCCTGGAGCCACACCTCAGGACTGTGCATCCCTTTCAAGAGAATTCTTCCCATTCCATTGGCCACAACCTTGCAAATTAGGAAAAACCTCCAAAGTTACCGAGGCCATCCCAATAGTGTAGTCCGCCCAGGACAAACAGGTGTGATCTCAAACCAGCTGAGCAACTACCTCCACTCAGACAAAAGATGTCCCCAGAGAAGAATATTGAACCGGATAGGCCCCTAGGCCCTAATCAGATCCATTGCTTTGGTTTCCAGGCATCTATCCTCAGAGGCCTCATTTCCAATACCAGCAAATGGTGGTTTCCTGAGGCACCAATGAGAACAAATCTCGTCTCCCCATGGAAAACTTGCTCATTGGAGCTTTGTTATAACCTCTGGTTAGGAGAAACCTTCAGGGCCCTGGGGCCACTGCCCCATACCAAGGTCTCAATGGACTCAAACCAACATTAAGACCATCCTCAGGAAAGTCCATTTCCACTCATTTAAGACCATCCTCATGAAAGTCCATTCCAACTCAGCCCCCTCTGATGCTACCCCAAGCCAGCAGATCAAACGTTTCTTGTTGCTAGGAGACAATTGGAATTGAGGCTGTCTGCCCAGGCATCCATACTTAGAACCCTGTTCTGGAAAAATACTTTATGAGACGTCCTGGAGCCATCCAACAAATCTTAATTGTCTCACAGAAGGAATCCTTGCGGTTTGGAGCATCTCACAACTCTAATAGTGGGAAAACCCCCATGGCCTCATAATGCCCCCCCCCTTCATGAAGGGGCCAACATGGACAGAAACTCCAACCTGAGCCAAAGTCTGATCCTCGACCTGACTTCAGACTCATGAGATCTCAATTCAGCTCTGCAGAGTGTGCCTGCCATGTCCATTCCCCGAAACCTAAGCCTAGCTTGTGTTCTCAGACTTCCGTCCTCACTCTCCTGGCCCACAAGCCCTCCAGTTTGGGAATTCCGAAGCCACAATGCAGCACTCTGCCTGCCCTCCAGAAGAAAAATTTTGCCCTATGCTGCTAATAAGAAACCCCAAATGATTATCTAATGCATGCCACTCGACTGTAAAGCAATTATACAGCCTACCCTGAATACGAATGCCCTGTCTGGCACAGCCTGAGACAAGATATCCCAAACGACACCTAGACAGCTGGCTCCAACCTGGACACAAGGGACCCGCTATGGCTGTAGTTCGTCATCTCTTCCCAAACTCGGTTTTCAGGCTTCAGAACCTAGACCTTATCTCCAATCACTGCCCAGGGGTGAACGTGATGCAGAAATTAGAATTCCTCCTTCCCCATGGCCAGAAACCTTGTGGTTGGCATGTTGTCCAACGTTCAATGTGGGAAAACCTGCATTGTCGGAAAGGCCACGCCAGTGCTTGAGGGCCGCCTAGGGCACAGACATGCATTGTGACCTGTAGCGTGAGTCCCGTATTAAAGTAACGCCTCTCAGTGGCTGGACCAAGATCCTGCATATGGGGCTTGTCATATCCATAGGCCCCCAGGCTTAACCAGAGAGCGAGTATTCCAGTTGTCAGTACCCACTGCTATGCTCCAGAATCCCTCTACTGGGGGGACACATGAAGCAGAAAACACAGGACTCTTCCCTTCCCACAGAATGTCCCCAACCTCTTGGGGGCTGGACAAACTACCAAAGAGGGAGACTTCTACGACCCATGAGGCAACTCCTACATTAAACGGCCATTGTGGACAAAAAATATCCAGAGACAAAAGACTGAGCGACTGCCTCCCTCTCACCCTTCTTTCATATCCAGAGGAGCTCCCCTCATGGACTGTAGTTCAGGCCTGCCATAACCTCGGCCCCAAAACTGAGCTGAGTTTGGGTTTTTGGATGTCTGTCTGCACAGCTGTGGCCCACACCGCCTCCAGGCTGGGGTCTCTGGAGCCACACCACAGAACTGTGCCTGCTCTCTCCTAAGAAACCGCCCGTTCCATTGGCCACAACTCTACAAAATAGTAGAAACCTCAAGGTCCCCAAGGACATCCCACTACTGCAAGCCGCACTGGATAAACAGGGGCATTATGACACCAGTTGAGCAACTACTACCTCCATGCAGACACACAAACTGATATCCGCAGAGACAAGATTGAACCAGCAAGGCCCCTAGGCCCTATTATGAACTCTTGCTTTGGTGTCCAGGTATCACTCCTCAGAGGCCTGGGATCGAAGACCAGCATATGGGGCTATCCTGAGGCACCAGACAGAACACTTCTCATCTCCACATGGAAAGCTTCCTTGTTGGAGTTGTGTCCAACCCTTCGGGTTGGAGAATCCTGCAGAGACCCTTAGCTACTGCCACATTCCAAGGTCTCAATGGCCTCCAACCCACATTATGACTCATCCTCAGGAAAGTCCATTTAAACTCAGCCTTCTGGGTAGCTCACCCAAGAGCCCGCAGATTGAGCATGCCTTGTCTCGACCAGGCAATGGGAAGGTGAGTTGGCGTTTCTCGGCATCCATGCTTAGGCCCCTGCTCTCGAGTCTTTCTGTATGGGGCATCCTGGAACCATCCAATAGTACTCGACTGTCCTGAAGATGGAAACTTTGATGTTTGGAGCAGCTCACAACTCCGAGCGTAAGTAAACCTCCCTGGCCTCATGACGCCCCAACCCCCTTCAGGAAGGCGCCATCATGGACACAAACTCCAGCTTGAGGCAACATCTGATACTCGCCCTGACCTCAGATGCAGGAGATCTCGATTCAGCCTCTGCACAGTAGCCCCAAACCTCATGCTTCCTTGTGTTTTCAGACTTCCTCCCTCACACTCCTGGCAAACATGTCCTCAAGACTTGGAATTCTGGAACCAAAATGCAGCCCTATGCTGGCCCTCCAAAGAAAAACGTTGCTCTATGGGGATCTCCATAAACCCCAAATGAGGATCAACCTGCTCGGTTCTCGACCTCACCCCAATTGGTTTGTTCGGGTTGTCCATTCATCCCTCCCAAGAGCTCTGCTTTGGAATCCCTCTTTTGGTGGGACACCTGAGGTAACAAAACTAAAAGGACTCCTCCCATCCTTCAGATTGACCCAAAACAATTGGGATTGGACCAAATTCACAGAGAGGAAGTCTCGTCCATGGCCCATGAGGTCTCCCCGAGATTCCACAGCCATCGTTGACAACAAATCCAGAGACAAAAGTCTGAGCAAGCGCCTCACACTCGCTCTTTTGTCGTATCCTGAAGAGTTCTCCTCATGGACTGTAGATCGGGCCTGCCATACCTACTTCCCAAACCTAAGCCGAGTTTGTGTTTTCAGACTTCTGTCCCCACATTCCTGGCCCACAGACCCTTCAGGCTGGGGCCCCTGGAGCCACACATCAGGACTGTGCCTGTCCATACCACGGGAATTCTGCCCATTCCATTGTCCACAATCGTACAACTTAGGAAAAACCTCCAGAGTCCCCAAGGACATCCCAATAATGTAGGCCGCCCAGGACAAACAAGGGTCATCTGAAACCAGCTGAGCATCTACCTCTACTCAGCGTAGATGGATGTCCCCAGAGAAGAAGATTGAATCAGACAGGCCCCTAGGCCTGAATCAGATTCATTGCTTTCGGTTACATGTATCTCTCCTCAGAGGCCTGGTTTCCAATATTAGCATATGGGGATTTCATGAGGCAGCAATCAGAACAAATCTCTTCTCCACATGGGAAAATTATCCTTTGAAGATGTCTCAAAACCTCCAGTTAGGAGAATCCTTCAGGGCCTGTGTGCCACTGCCCCATTACAAGGTCTCCATGGACAGAAATCCACATTAGAACCCATCCGCAGGAAATTCCATTTCAACTCAGCTCCCTTGGTTGCTCCCCCAGAGCGAGAAGACTGAACCTGTCTTGACTAGGAGACAATTGGAATGCGAGGCGGGCTGCCCAACCATCCATCCTTAGAGCTCTGCTCTGGCGTCGTTCCGTATGGGATGTCCTGGAGCCATCCAACAGGTCTCAAATGTCCAGCAGAAGGAATCCTTGAGTTTTGGAGCATCTCACAATTCCATCCTGGGAAAATCTAGATGGCTTTGTGATGCCCCCCCCCATTTATGAAGGGGAAAAATGGACAGGAACTCCAACCTAAGCCAACGTCTGATCTTCACCCTGAATTCAGATGCACGAGATCTCGATGCAGCTCTGCAGAGTGTGCTTTCCTTGCCCTCGCCCTGAAACCTATGACTAGCTTGTGTTCTCAGACTTCCGTCCTCACACTCTTGGCCCCCAGTCCCTCACATTTGGAAATTCGGGACACAAAAATGAAGCATTCTGCCTTCCTTCCAGAAGAAAAATTTTGAACTATGGAGTATCTCACATAACCCAAATGAGGATAGACATACATGGCACTCGAAGGTACCCAAATTAGATAGTCTAACCTGGCCACTGTCTGATACAGAGTGAGCCCGGACCACCTGACCAAAACCGAGACAGCTGACGGCACACTGAGAACATCACACCTGCCATGGTTAGCTCGTTATCTCTTCCCAACCTAACTTTCCAGGCTTCAGAATTTAGACCTTAACTCCAAGCCCTGACAAGGGTTGAATGTGATGCAGAAATCAGAACTCCTCCTTACCCAAGGCAAGAAGCCTTGTGGTTGGCATGTTGTCCAAAGTTCAGTGTAGGAGTACCAGCATTCACCCTGAGGCCCGCCCATTCATGAGTGCGACGAGGGCATAAACACGCATTGTGACCCTCCGCGTGAGTCCTGTCCTCTAGTAAGTCCTCTCAGTGGCTGGACCATTAGATGTCATAATGGGCTTGACATGTCCCTAGGCCCCAATTTTAAACCAGATTTCTGGTTGTCCAGTCGCCACTCCCCAGGGCTTTACTCTGGAATCCCTCATTTGATGGGACACCTGAGGTTAAAAAACAAAAAAAAAAAAAAAACAACACAACAACAACAACAACAAAAAAAAAAAGCGGACTTCTTCCATCCCACAGAATGACCTCAAACTCTTTGGACAAGGCCAAACCCCAGAGAATAAGACTCATCCATTTCCCATGAAGTCACCCGGAAATTTCACGACCATGAGTGACACGATATCCAGAGACAAAAACTTGAGCAAGAGCCTCACACTCGCCCTTTTTTCATATCCTGAAAAGTTCTCATCAAGGTCTGTAGATCAGTCCTGCCATACCTATAACCCGAAACATAATCCGAATTTTGTGTTCTCTGACAACTGTCCAAACAGACCTGGCCTAAACACCCTACAGTTTCAGACCCCTGGAGCCAACCTGAGGACTGTACTTGCCCTCTCCAAGCGAATTCTGTGTGCCCATACTAATGGCCACAACACTACTAATAGGATAAACCTACAGAGACCCTGAGGTCATCCCAATAGTGGTGGCTTCCCAGGACAAACAGGAGAAATCTGAGCCCATCCGAGAACCTACCTGCACTCAGACCCGTAGACTGATGTTCCTAGAGGTAAAAAGAAACGAACATTCCCCTAGGCACTAATCGGATCGATTGCTTTGGTTTCCAGGCATCTCTCCTCAGAGGCCTGGATTTCAATACCAGCATATGGCTGTTCCTTGACTCACACATCAGTACAAATCTCATCTACACATGGGAAACTTGCACGTGGGAGCTGTGTCAAAGCCTCTGTTTAGGAGAACCCTTCAGGGCCCCAGTGCCACCGCTTCATTCCATGGTCTCCATAGACACAAACACATTAGGACCCATCCACAGGAGAGTCCATTTCAACTGAGCGATATTCGGTTGCTTCGCGAGATACAACAGATGGAACTTGTCTTGTTGCTAGGAGACAATTGGAATGCGAGGTGGGCTACCCCGCCATCCATCCCTAAAACCCTGCTCGGAATCGTTGGCCTGGAGCCAACCAACAGGTATCCTTTGTCCTGCAGAAGAATCTTTGAAGTTGGGAGCTTCTCACAACTCCCATCATGAGAAGAAACACCCATGGCCTCGTGATCACCCCCCCTTCATGAAGGGGCCCTCAGGGACAAAAGGTCCAACCTGAGTGATCGTCTGATCCTCACCCTGACTTCAGATGCACGAGATCTCGGTTCAGGTCTGTATATTGTGCCTGCCATGTCCTCACCAGAAACCTAAGCCTAGCTTGTGTCCTCAGACTTCCATCCTCAGACTAATGGCCCACAAGCCCACCAGTTTGGCAATCCAGAAATATAATGCAGCACTCTGCCTGCCCTCCAGAAGAAAAACATTGCCTTCTGGGGCTACCCAGAAACCCCAAATGAAGATCAACCTGCACGCCACTTGGCTGTACCCAAAATATATAGACTGACCTGGGCAATAATGCCCGTTCTGACAGAGGCTGAGACTGGACCTCCTTGCTCACCCATACAGCTGGCCGCTCACTGAGCACATCGGACCAGCCATTGCCTTGGGTCGTTATCTCTACCCAGCCTCGGTTTTCAGGATTTAGAACCTAGACCTTATCTCCCATCACTGCCCATGTTTGAAAATGATGCAGAAATCAGAACTCCTTCCCCATGACAAGAAACCTTGTGGTAGGCTTGTTGTATAATGTTCAGTGTAGTAGATACCTGTGTGTCCGATGAGGCCCCACCATGGCTCGCGACCACATAGGTGGCAAACACACATTGTGACACTCAGCCTTAGCCCAGTCCTCAGGTAAGGCCTCTCAGTGGCTGGATGAAGAGACAGCATCTTGGGCTTGTCATGCCCCTAGGCCCCAATTTTTAACCATAGTTCGGGTTGCCCCTTCCCTCTTCACCAGGGCTCTGCTTTGGAATTCCTCTTTTGGTGGGACACCTGTGGTAACAACCCTGAAAGGAGTACTCCATCCAACAGATTGACGAAAAACAATTGGGATCGGGCCAAATCCACAGAGAGCAATATTCGTCCATGGCCCATGAGGCCTCCTCGACATTCCACGGCCATCGCTGATACAAAATCCAGAGACAAAAGCCTGAGCAAGCGCCTCAGACTCGCACTATCTTCATATCCTGAAGATGTCTTCTCATGGTTTGTAGATCGGGCCTGCAATACCTACGTCCCCAAACATAAGCTGAGTTTGTGTTTTCAAACTTCTGTCCTCAAAGTCCTGGGCCACACACCATCCAGGCTGGGGACCCTGGAGCCACACATTAGGACTGTGCCTACCCAATCCATGGGAATTCTGCCCATTCCATTGTCCCAAATCGTACAAATTAGGAGAACCCTCCAAAGTCCCTGAGGCCATCCCAATAGTATAGGTCGCCCGGGACAAAAAAGGGCAGTCTGACACCAGCTGAGCATCTACCTCCACTCATACCCTAGAAGGATGACCCCAGAGAAGAAGATTGAACCAGACAGGACCCTAGGCCAAAATCGGATCCATTGCTTTGGTTTACAGGCATGTCTCCTCAAAACCCTGGATTCCAATACCAGCATTGGGGTTTTCCTGAGGCACCCATCAGAACAAACCTCGTCTCCACAAGGAAACTTGTGCATGGGAGCTATGTCAATAGCTTAGGAGAATACTTCAGGGTCCCGGTGCCACCGCCCCATTCCAAGGCCCTCATGGACACAAACACATATTAGACCCATCCTCAGGAAAGTCCATTTCAACTCAGCCACCCCGGTTGCTCCCGCAGAGCCATCAGATCTAAACTGTCTTGTCGCTAGGAGACAATTGGAATGCGAGGCGGGCTTCCCAGGCATCCATCCTCGAACGTTGGTCTGGACTCATCCATATGGGATGTCCTGGAGCTGTTCAACAGGTCTCAATTGTCCCGCAGAAGGAATCCTTGGAGGGGGCATCCCACCACTCCCAACGTGGGAAAACCTCCACGGCCTCGAGATTCGGCTCCCTTTATGAAGGGGCCGTCATGAACAGAAAATCCAAGCTGAACCAACGTCTGATCCTCGCTGTGACTTCAGAAGCATGAGATATTGCTTCAGATCTTCAGGGGGTACATGCCGTGCCCTCGCCATGAAACCCAAGTCTAGCTTGTGTTCTCAGACTTCCATCCTCACACTCCTGGCCCCGAAGCCCACAAGTTTGGCAATTCCGGACCATCATTGCAGCACTCTGCCTGCCCTCTAGAAAAAATATATTGCCTAATGAGCTGCCCAGGCAGCTGAAATAAGAATAATCCTACAAGGCACTCGAATGTACCCAAATTATAGAGTCTAACCTGGGCAGTAATGCACTGTCTGACACAACCTGAGCCAGGACCTCCTGAGAAACACCCAGACAGCTGACTGCACACTGAGCATATCAGAACCGCCATGGCCTTAGGTCATCATCTCTGCCCTACCTCAGTTTTCAGGCTTCTGAACCTAGACCTTATCTCCAATCAGTGCCCAGGGGTGACTGTGATGCAGAAATCAAAACTCCTGTTTACCCATGGCAAGAAACCTTTTGTTTGCCATGTTGTCCTACGTACAGTGTAGGAGAAAACAGCATTCACCCTGAGGCCCCGCCCATTCTTGAGTGCGACGAGGGCATAAAAACGCATTGTGAACCTCAGCGTGATTCCTGTCCTCTAGTAAGTCCTCTCAGTGGCTGGACCATTAGATGTCATAATGGGCTTGACATGTCCCTAGGCCCCAATTTTATCCAGTATTCTTGTTGTCCAGTCGCCCCTCCCCAGGGCTCTACTCTGGAATCCCTCATTTGGTGGGACACCTGAGGTTGAAACACAAAACAAAACAAATCAACAACAACAAAAAAACGGACTTCTTCCATCCAACAGACTGAGCCCAAAATCCTTGGACGGGGCCAAACCCCTAGATAGTAAGACTCGTGCACTTCCCATGAAGTCACCCGGAAATTTCACGACCATGAGTGACACGATATCCAGAGACAAAACATTGAGCAAGAGCTACACAATCGCCCATTTTCATATCCCAAAGTGTTCTCCTCATGGTCTGTAGATCAGTCCTGCCATACCTATGACCTGAAACATAAGCCGAGTTTGTGTTTAAGACAACTGTCCCAACAGCTCTGGCCTACATGCCCTACAGGCTCAGGCACATGAGGCCAAACCTGAAGACTGTGCTTGCCCTCTCCATGGGAATTGTATGTGACATTCTAATGGCCACAACCCTACTAATAGGATAAACCTCCAAAATTCCTGAGGCCTTCCCAATAGTTGTGCCTACCCAGAACAATAGGGCAATCTGAGCCCATCTGAGCGCCTACCTGCACTCAGACCAGTAGACTGATGTCCCCAGAGGTAATAAGGAGTGAACAGGCACCCAGGCACCAATCGGATCCTTTGCTTTGGTTTCCAGGCATCTCTCCTCAGAGGCTTGGATTTCAAAACCAGCATATGGCTGTTTCGTGACTCACCCATCAGAAAAAATCTCATGTACACATGGGAAACTTGCACGTTGGAGCTGTGTGAAAGCCTCTGTTTAGGAGAACCCTTCAGGGCCCCAGTTCCACCGCTTCATTCCAAGGTCTCCGTAGACACAAAATCATATTAGGACACATTCATGGGAGAGTCCATTACAACGAAGCCTCCACTGTTGCTCCTCCAGATCCAGCAGGTCTAACCTGTCTTGTTGCTTGGAGACAATTGGAATGCTAGGTGGGCTACCCAGTCATTCAGCCTTAGAACCTTGCTCGGAATCATTGGCCTTGAGCCAACTAACAGGTCTCAGTTGTCCTGCAGAAGAATCTTTGCAGTTGGCAGCTTTTCACAACTCTCATCGTGGGAAAACACCCATGGCCTCGTGATCCACCGTCCCTTTAAGACGGGGCCATTAGGGACAAATGTCCAACCTGAACGATCATCTGATCCTCGCCCTGAATTCAGATGCACGAGTCCTCGATTCAGGTCTGTAGATTGTGCCTGCCATATCCTCACCCAGAAACCTAGGCCAAGCTTGGGTTCTCAGACTTCCGTCCTCAGACTACTGGACCACAAGCCCTCCAGTTTGGCAATCCAGAACTACAATGCAGCACTCTGCCTGCCCTCCAGAACCAATATATTGCCCTCTGCGGCTACCCAGAAACCCCAAAAGAGGATCAACCTGCACCCCATTCGACTCTACCTCAAATATGTAGGCTGTCCTGGGCAATAATGCCCTTTCTGACACAGCCTGAAAGAAACCTTGACATGTCCCTGGGTTGAATGTCCCTAGGCCCCAATATTTAACCAGATTTCTGGTTGTCCAGTCGCCCCCCCCCAGGGCTCTACTCTGGAATCCCTCATTTGGTGGGACACATGAGGATGAAAAAGAGAACAAAACAAATCAACAACAACAGAACAACGGACTTCTTTCATCCCACATAATGACCCCAAACACTTTGGACGGGGCCAAAGCCCCAGAGAGTAAGACTCGTCCATTTCCCATGAAGTCACCCGGAAATTTCACGACCATGTGTGACACGATATTCACAGACAAAGACTTGAACAAGAGCCTCACACTCGCCCTTTTTTCATATCACAAAGAGTTCTCCTCATGGTCTGTAGATCAGTCCTGCCATACCTATGTCCCGCAACATAAGCCGAGTTTGTGTATTCAGACAACTGTCCAAACAGCCCTGGCCTACACACCCTACAGGCTCAGGCCCCTGGAGACAAACCTGACGACTGTGCTTGCCCTCTCCAAGGGAATTGTATGTGCGCACTCCAATGGCCACAACCCTACTAAGAGTATAAACCTCCAAAGTCCCTGAGGCAATCCCAATATTTGTGGCTTCCCAGGACAATCAGGGGCAATCTGGGCCCATCTGAGCGCCTACGGCACTCAGACCCGTAGACTGAGGTCCCCAGAGTTAAAAAGGAGCGAACAGGCAACTAGGCACCTATCGGATCCATTGCTTTGGTTTCCAGGCTTCACTCCTCAGAGGCCTGGATTTCAATAACAGCATATGGCTGTTTCTTGACTCACCCATCAAAACAAATATCATCTACACATGGGAAACTTGCACGATGGAGCTGTGTGAAAGCCTCTCTTTAGGAGAAACCTTCAGGGCCCCAGGCTTCATTCCAAGGTCTCCATAAACACAAAATCATATTAGGACACAACCACGGGAGAGTCCATTTCAACTCAGCCTCCTCGGTTGCTCCCCCAGATCCAGCAGATCTAACCTGTCTTATTGCTTGGAGACAATTGGATAGCGAGGTGGGATACCCCAGCCATCCATGCTTAGAACCCTGCTCGGAATCATTGTCCTGGAGCCAAGCAACGGGTATCAATTGTCCTGCAGAAGAATCTTTGCAGTTGGGAGCTTCTCACAACTCCCATCGTGGGAAAACACCCAAGGCCTCGTGATCCACGCCCCCCTTCAAAAACGGGCCATCAGGGACAGAATGTCCAACTTGAGCGATCATCTGATCCTCGCCCTGACATCAGATGCACGAGATCTAAATTCAGGTCTGTAGATTGTGCCTGCCATATCCTCACCCAGAAAACTAGGCCTAGCTTGGGTTCTCAGACTACCGTCCTCAGACTACTGGCCCACAAGCCCTCCAGTTTGGCAATCCAGAACTACAATGCAGCACTCTGCCTGCCCTCCAGAAGAAAAACATTGCCTCTGGGGCTACCCGGAAACCAAAAAAATGAGGATCATCCTGCATGCCATTTGGCTGTACCCCAAATATATAGGCTGACCTGGGCACTAATGCCCTTTCTAACACAGCCTGATCCTGGTCCTCCTGGCCCCACCAAGACAGCTGGCCGCACACTGAGCACATCGGACCCGCCATGGCCTTAGGTCTTCATCTCTTCTCAACCTCGGTTTTCAGGCTTCAGAACCTAGACCTTATCTCCAATCACGGCCCAGGTTTGAAAATGATGCAGACATCAGAACACTTTCCCCATGGCAAGAAACCTTGTGGTTGGCATGTTGTCCAAGGTTCAGTGTATTTGAAACCAGTGTGGCCCATGAGGCCCCGCCCAGCTTGCGGGGCACATTGGTCACAAACACACATTGTGACCCTCTGCCTGAGCCTAGTCCTCAGGTAAGGCCTCTCAGTGGCTGGATGGAGAGACAGCATATTGGGCTTGCCATGCCCTAGGCCCCAATTTTTAACCATAGTTCGGGTTGTCCCTTCACTCTTCCCCAGGGCTCTGCTTTGAAATTCCTCTTTTGGTGGGACACCTGAGGTAGCAAACCTGAAACGAGTCCTCCCATCCCACAGATTGAAGGAAAACAATTGGGATCGGGCCAAGTCCACAGAGAGCAAGATTCGTCCATTGCCCATGAAGCCTCCCAAACATTCCACGGCCATCGCTGATACAAAATCCAGAGACAAAAGCCTGAGCACGCACCTCAGACTCGCTCATTTTTCATATCCTGAAGAGTTCTTCAGATAAGAACCTACACGGCACTCGAATGCACCCAAAATATATAGTCTAACCTGGGCACTAATGCACTGTCTGACAACCTGAGGCCAGACCTCGTAAACAATTCCCATGTTATTCCTGTTATTGACATCCAGGCCTCTGAGGAGAGATGCCTGGAAACCAAAGCAATGGATCCGATAAGTGCCTAGGGGCCTGTTTGTTCCTTTTTACCTCTGGGGACATTATTCTACGGGTCTAAGTGCCGGTAGGTGCTCAGATGGGCCCAGATTGCCCATGTTTGTCCTGAGAAGCCACAAATATTGGGGTGGCCTCAGGGACTTTGGAGGTTTATCCTCTTAGTAGGGTTGTGGCCATTGGAATGGGCACATAAAATTCCCTTGGAGAGGGCAAGCACAGTCGTCAGGTTTGGCTCCAGGGGCCTGAGCCTGTAGGATGTGTAGGCCAGGGCTGTTTGGATAGTTGTCTGAAAACACAAACTCGGCTTATGTTTCGGGTCATAGGTATGGCAGGACTGATCTACAGACCATGAGGAGAACTCTTCGGGATATGAAAAAAAGGCGAGTGTAAGGCTCTTTCTCAAGTTTTTGTCTCTGGATTTCGTGTCACTCATGGTCGTGAAATTTCGAGGTGACTTCATAGGAAATGAACGAGTCTTACTCTCTGGGGGTTTGGCCCCGTCCAAAGAGTTTGGGGTCATTCTGTGGGATGGAAGAATCCGTTGTTCTGTTGTTGATTTGTTTTGTTTTGTTTTTCAACCTCAGGTGTCCCACCAAATGAGGGATTCCAGAGTAGAGCCCTGGGGAGGGGCGACTGGACAACCAGAAATCTGGTTAAAAATTGGGGCCCAGGGACATGTCAAGGCCTTTATGACATCTAATGGTCCAATCACTCAGAGGACGTACTAGTGGACAGGACTCACGCGATGGTCACAATGCGTGTTTATGCCCTTGTCGCACTCAAGAATGAGCGGGGTCTCAGGGTGAATGCTGGTTTCCCCTACACTGAACGTTGGACAACATGCCAACCACAAGGTTTCTTGCCATGGGTAAGGAAGAGTTCTGATTTCTGCATCACAGTCACCCCTGGTCTGTGATTGGAGATAAGGTCTAGGTTCTGAAGCCTGAAAACTGAGGTAGGGAAGAGATGATGACCTAAGGCCATGGCGGGTCTGATGTGCTCAGTGTGCGGTCAGCTGTCTGGGTGTTGGTCACGAGGTCCGGGCTCAGGTTGTCAGACAGTGCATTAGTGCCCAGGTTAGACTATATATTTTGGGTTCATTCGAGTGCCATGTAGGTTCTTATCTGAAGAACTCTTCAGGATATGAAGAATGAGCGAGTCTGAGGCGCGTGCTCATGCTTTTGTCTCTGGATTTTGTATCATCAGCGATGGCCGTGGAATGTTGGGGAGGCCTCATGGGCCATGGGCGAATCATGCTCTCTGTGGACATGGCCCGATCACAATTGCTTTTCGTCAATCTGTTGGATGGGAGGACTCCTTTCAGGTTTGTTACCTCGGTTGTCCCACCAAAAGAGGAATTCCAAAGCAGAGCCCGTGGGAAGAGTGAATGGACAACCCGGACTATGGTTAAAAATTGGGGCCTAGGGCATGGCAAGCACAATATGCTGTCTCTCCATCTATCCACTGAGAGGCCTTACCTGAGGACTGAACTCAGGCTGAGGGTCACAATGTGTGTTTGTGACCAATGTGGCCCGCAAGCATGGGCGGGTCCTCATGGGCCACACTGGTTTCAACTACACTGAACCTTGGACAACATGCCAACCACAGGTTTCTTGCCATGGGGAAAAAGTTCTGATGTCTGCATCATTTTCAAACCCGGGCCGTAATTGGAGATAATGTCTTGGTTCTGAGGCCAGAAAAGCGAGGTTGAGAAGAGATGACGACCTAAGGCCATGGCGGTTCCGCTAGGCTTAGTGTGCGGCCGCTGTCTGTGTGGGGCCAGGAAGACCAGTATTAGTCTGTGTCAGAAAGGGCATTAGTGCACAGGTCTGCCTATATATTTGGGGTACAGCCGAATGGCGTGCAGGTTGATCCTCATGTGGTGATTCTGTGTAGCCCCAGAGGGCAATGTTTTTCTTCTGTAGGGCAGGCAGAGTGCTACATTGTAGTTCTGGATTGCCAAACTGGAGGGCTTTTGGGCCAGTAGTCTGAGGACGGAAGTCTGAGAACCCAAGCTAGACCTAGGTTTCTGGGTGAGGATATGGCAGGCACCATCTACAGACCTGAATGGAGATCTCGTGCATCTGAAGTAAGGGCGAGGATCAGACGATCCATCAGGTTGGACATTCTGTCCCTGATGGCCCCTTCTAGAAGGGCAGGGGTGGATCATGAGGCCATGGGGTTTTTCCCACGATGGGAGTTGTGAGAAGCTCGCAACTGCAAATATTCTTCTGCAGGAAAATTGAGACCTTTTGGTTGGCTCCAGGACAACGATTCCAAGCAGGGTTCTAAGGATGGATGGCTATGTAGACCACCCCGCATTCCAATTGTCTCTAAGCATCAAGACAGGTTAGATCTGCTGGATCTGGGGGAGCAACCGAGGAGGCTGAGTTGAAATGGACTCTCCCGTTGATGTCTCCTAATATGATTTTGTGTCTATGGAGACCTTGGAATGAAGCGGTGGCAATGTGGCCCTGAGGGGTCTCCTAAAGAGAGGCTTTCACATAGCTCCATCGTGCAAGTTTCCCATGTGTAGATGAGATTTGTTCTGATGGGTGAGTCAAGAAACAGCCATATGCTGTTATTGAAATCCAGGCCTCTGAGGAGAGATGCCTGGAAACCAAAGCAATGGATCCGATAGGTGCCTATGCGCCTGTTCGTTCCCTTTTAAATCTGGGGCCATCAGACTCTGGGTCTGATGCCAGTAGGTGCTCAGATGG
Organism: Mustela putorius furo; assembly: GCF_011764305.1. Classification (NCBI taxonomy): domain Eukaryota; kingdom Metazoa; phylum Chordata; class Mammalia; order Carnivora; family Mustelidae; genus Mustela; species Mustela putorius. Next base: position 130,674 of record NW_025421762.1, on the reverse strand, counting down.
GCCCAAATTGCCCCTGTTTGTCCTGGGAAGCCACAAATATTGGGATGGCCTTGGAAACTTTGGAGGTTTATCCTCTTAGTAGGGTTGTGGCCATTGGAATGGGCACATACAATTCCCTTGGAGAGGGCAAGCACAGTCGTCAGGTTTGGCTCCAGGGGCCTGAGCCTGTAGGGTGTGTAGGCCAGGGCTGTTTGGACAGTTGTCTGAAAACACAAACTCGGCTTTTATTTCGCGTCATTTGTATGGCAGGCCTGATCTTCAGACCATGAGCAGAAATCTTCTGGGTATGAAAAATGGGCGAGTGTGAGGCTCTTTCTCAAGTTTTTGTCTCTGGATATCGTGTCACTCATAGTCGTGAAATTTCCGGGTGACCTCATGGGAAATGGACGAGTCTTACTATCTGGGGGTTTGGCCCCGTCCAAAGAGGTTGGGGTTATTGTGAGATGGAAGAAGTCCGTTCTTCTGTTGTTGTTAATTTGTTTTGTTTTGTTTTTCAACCTCAGGTGTACCACCTAATGAGGTATTACAGAGTAGCGCCCTGGGGAGGGGCGACAGGATCACCAGAAATCTGGTTATAAATTGGGGCCTAGGGACATGTCAAGCCCATTATGACATCTAATGGTCCAGCCACTGAGAGGACGTACTAGAGGACAGGACCCACGCTGAGGGTCACAATGCGTGTTTCTGCCCTCGTCGCACTCAAGAATGAGCGGGACCTCATGGTGAATGCTGGTTTCTCCTACACTGAACGTTGGACAACATGCCAACCACAAGGTTTCTTGCCATTGGTAAGGAAGAGTTTGATTTCTGCAGCACAGTCACCCCTGGGCAGTGATTGGAGATAAGGTTAGGTTCTGAAGCCTGAAAACTGGAGTAGGGAGGAGATGATGACCTAAGCTCATGGCGGGTTAGAGGTGCTCATTGTGTGGTCAGCTGTCTTGTGTTGGTCACAAGGTCGGGCTCAGGTTGTCAGACAGTGCATTAGTGCCCAGGTTAGACTATATAATTTGGGTGCATTCGAGTGCCGTGTAAGTTCTTATCTGAAGAACTCTTCAGGATATGAAGAATGAGCGAGTCTGAGGCGCGTGCTCAGGCTTTTTCTCTGGATTTTGTATCAGCGATGGCGGTGGAATGTTGGGGAGGCCTCAAGGGCCATGGACGAATCTTGCTCTCTGTGGACTTGCCCCGATCCCAATTGTTTTTCGTCAATCTGTGGGATGGGAGGACTCCTTTCAGGTTTGTTACTTCAGGTAATCCACCAAAAGAGGAATTCCAAAGCAGAGCCCTGGGGAAGAGTGAAGGGACAACCCGAACTATGGTTAAAAATTGGGGCCTAGGCGCATGGTAAGCCCCACATGCTGTCTCTCCATCCAGCCACTGAGAGGCCTTACATGAGGACTGGGCTCAGGCTGAGGGTCACAATGTGTGTTGGTGATCAATGTCGCCCGCCAGCATGGGCTGGGCCTCATGGGCCACACTGGTTTCAACTACACTGAACCTTGGACAACATGTCAAACACAAGGTATCTTGCCATGGGGTAAGAGTTCTGATTTCTGCATCATTTTCAAACTCAGGCCATGATTGGAGATAAGGTCGAGCTTCTGAAGCCAGAAAACCGAGGTTGAGAAGAGATGACAACCTAAGGCCATGGCAGGTCCGATGTGCTCAGTATGCGGCCAGCTGTCTGGGCGGGGCCAGGAAGACCAGTATCAGGCTGTGTCAGAAAGGGCATTAGTGCCCAGGTCAGCCTATATATTTGGGGTACAGCCGAATGTCGTGCAGGTTGATCCTCATGTGGGGTTTCTGTGTAGCCCCAGAAGGCAATGTTTTTCTTCTGGAGGGTAGGCAGAGTGCTGCATTGTAGTTCTGGATTGCCAAACTGGAGGGCTTGTGGGCCAGTAGTCTGAGGACGGAAGTCTGAGATCCCAAGCTAGGCCTAGGTTTCTGGGTGAGGATATGGCAGGCACAATCTACAGACCTGAATGGAGATCTCGTGCATCTGAAGTCAGGGCGAGGATCAGACGATCGCTCAGGTTGGATATTCTGTCCCTGATGGCCCCTTCTTGAAGCGGGGGGGTGGATCACGAGGCCAGGGGGATTTCCCACGATGGGAGTTGTGAGAAGCTCCCAACTGCAAAGATTCTTCTGCACGACAATTGAGACCTGTTGGTTGGCTACAGGACAACGATTCCGAGCGGGGTTCTAAGGATGGATGGCTGGGTAGCCTTCCTCGCATTCCAATTATCTCAAAGCAACAGGACAAGTAAGATCTGCTGGTTCAGGAGAGCAACCGAGGAGACTGAGTTGAAATCGACTCCCCCGTGGATGTGTCCTAATATGATTTTGTGTCTATGGAGACCTTGGAATGAAGCGGTGGCACTGGGGCCCTGAATGTTCCTCCTAAAGAGATGCTTTCACACAGCTCCATCGTGCAAGTTTCCCATGTGTAGATGAGATTTGTTCTGATGGGTGAGTCAAGAAACAGCCATATGCTGTTATTGTTATCCAGGCCTCTGAGGAGAGATGCCTGGAAACCAAAGCAATGGATCCGATAGGTGCCTAGGGGCCTGTTCGTTCCTTTTTACCTCTGGGGACATCAGTCTACCGGTCTGAGTTCAGGTAGGTGCTAAGATGGCCCCTGATCGCCCCTCTTTGTCCTGGGAAGCCACAAATATTGGGATGGCCTCAGGGACTTTGGAGGTTTATACACTTAGTAGGGTTGTGGCCATTGGAGTGGGCACATACAATTCCCTTGGAGAGGGCAAGCACAGTCGTCAGGTTTGGCTCCAGGGGCCTGAGCCTGTAGGGTGTGTAGGCCAGGGCTGTTGGACAGTAGTCTGAAAACACAAACTCGGCCTATGTTGCGGGACATAGGTATGGCAGGACTGATCTACAGACCATGAGGAGAACTCTTCGGGATATGAAAAAAAGGCGAGTGTGAGGCTTTTTCTCTAATTTTTGTCTCTGGATATCGTGTCACTCATGGTCGTGAAATTTCCGTTTGACTTCATGGGAAATGGACGAGTCTTACTCTCTGGGGGTTTGGCCCCATCCAAAGAGTTTGGGGTCATTCTGTGGGATGGAAGAAGTCCGTTGCTCTGTTGTTGTTGATTTGTTTTGATTTGTTTTTCAACCTCAGGTGTCCCACCAAATGAGGGATTCCAGAGTAGAGCCCTGGGGAGGGGGGACAGGACAACCAGATCTGGTTAAAAATTGGGGCCTAGGGACATGTCAAGCCCATTATGACATCTAATGGTACAGCCACTGAGAGGACGTACTAGAGGACAGGTCTCACGCTGAGGGTCCCAATGCGTGTTTATGCCCTCGTCACACTGAAGAATGGACGGGGCCTCAGGGTGAATGCTGGTTTCTCCTACACTGAACGTTGGACAACATGCCAACCACAAGGTTTCTTGCCATGGGTAAGGAAGAGTTCTGATTTCTGCATCACAGTCACCCCTGGGCAGTGATTGGAGATAAGTTCTAGGTTCTGAAGCCTGAAAACTGAGGTAAGGAAGAGATGATGACCTAAGGCCATGACGGGTCCGATGTGCAAAGTGTGCGGCCAGCTGTCTGGGTGGGGCCAGGAGGTCCAGGATCAAGCTCTGTCAGAAAGGGCATTAGTGCCCAGGTCAGCCTATATATTTGGGGTACAGGCGAATGGCGTGCCCGTTGATCCTCATTTGGGGTAACTCGGTAGCCCCAGAAGGCCATGATTTTCTTCTGGAGGGCAGGCAGAGTGCTGCACTGTAGTTCTGGATTGCCAAAACTGGAGGGCTTGTGGGCCAGTTGTCTGAGGACGGAAGTCTGAGAACCCAGCTAGGCCTAGGTTTCTGGGTGAGGATATGGCAGGCACAATCTACAGACATGAATCGAGATCTCGTGCATCTGAAGTCAGGGCTAGGATCAGACGATTGCTCAGGTTGGACATTCTGTCCCTGAAGGCCCCTTCTTGAAGGGGGGGTGGATCACGAGGCCATGGGGGTTTTCCCACGATGGGAGTTGTGAGAAGCCCCCAACTGCAAAGATTCTTCTGCAGGACAACTGAGACCTCTTGGTTGGCTCCAGGACAACGATTCCGAGCAGGGTTGTAAGGGTGGATGGCTGGGTAGCCCACCTCGCATTCCAATTGTCTCCAAGAAAAAGACAGGTTAGATCTGTTGGATCTGCGGAGCAACCGAAGAAACTAAGTTGAAATGGACTCTCCCGTGGATGTGTCCTTATATGATTTTGTGTCTACAGAGACCTTGGAATGAAACGGTGGCACAGGGGCACTGAAGGGTTCTCCTAAAGAGAGGCTTTCACATAGCTCCATTGTGCAAGTTTCCCATGTGTAGATGAGATTTGTTCTGATGGGAGAGTCAAGAAACAGCCATATGCTGTTATTGAAATCCAGGCCTCCGAGGAGAGATGCCTGGAAACCAAAGCAATGGATCCGATAGGTGCCTAGGGTCCTGTTGGTTCCTTTTTACCTCTGGGGACATCAGTCTACGGGTTTGAGTGCCGGTTGGTGTTCATATCGGCCCAGATTGCCCCTGTTTGTCCTGGGAAGCCACAAATATTGGGATGGCCTCAGGGACTTTGGAGGTTTATACTCTTAGGAGGGGTGTGGCCATTGGAATGGGCACATACAATTCCCTTGGAGAGGGCAATCACAGTCGTCAGGTTTGGCTCCAGGGGCCTGAGCCTGTAAGGTGTGTAGGCCAGGGCTCTTTGGACAGATGGCTGAAAACACAAACTCCGCTTATGTTTAGGGTCATAGGTATGGCAGGACTGATCTAGAGACCATGAGGAGAACTCTTCGGGATATGAAAAAATGGCGAGTGTGAGGCTCTGCTCACGTTTTTGTCTCTGGATATCGTGTCACTCATGGTCGTGAAATTTCCGGGTGATTTCATGAGAAATGGACGAGTCTTACTCTCTGGGGAATTGGTCCCCTCGAAGGAGTTTGGGGTGACTCCGTGGGATGGAAGAAGTCCGTTTTTTTGTTTTTGTTGATTTGTTTTGTTTTGTTTTTCTACCTCAGGTGTCCCAACAAATGAGGGATTCCAGAGTAGAGTCCTGGGGAGGGGCGATTGGACAACCAGAAATCTGGTTAAAAATTGGGGCCTAGGGACATGTCAAGCCCATAATGACATCTAATGGTCCAGCCACTGAGATGACGTACTAGAGGACAGGACTCACGCTGAGGGTCACAATGTGTGTTTATGCCCTCGTCGCACTCAAGAATGGGTGGGACCGCTGGGTGAATGCTGGTTTCTCCTACACTGAACGTTGGACAACATGCCAACCACAAGGTTTCTTGCCATGGGTAAGGAAGAGTTTGATTTCTGCATCACAGTCACCCCTGGGCAGTGATTGGAGATAAGGTCTAGGTTCTGAAGCCTGAAAACTGAGGTAGGGAAGAGATGATGACCTACGGCCATGGCGGGTCTGATGTGCTCAGTGTGCGGTCTGCTGTCTGTGTGTTTCTCAGGAGGTCCCGGCTCAGGTTGTGTCAGACAGTGCATTACTGCCCAGGTTAGACTATATAATTTGGGTACATTCGAGTGCCGTGTAGGTTTATTGTCATTTAATGTGCCAGGGCAGCTCATTAGGCAATATATTTTGCAATGATGGTCCGGAATTGCCAAACTTGTGGGCTTCGGGGCCAGGAGTGTGAGGATGGATGACTGAGAACACAAGCTAGACTTGGGTTTCAGGGCGAGGGCACGGCATGTATCCCCTGAAGATCTGAAGCAATATCTCCTGCATCTGAAGTCAGAGCGAGGATCAGACGTTGGCTCAGCTTGGATTTTCTGTCATGACGGCCCCTTCATGAAGGGAGCGGATTCTAGAGAGCGTGGAGGTTTTCCCACGTTGGGAGTGGTGGGATGCCCCCTCCAAGGATTCCTTCTGTGGGACAATTGAGACCTGTTGGTCAGCTCCAGGACAAACCATATGGATGAGTCCAGACCAACGTTCGAGGATGAATGCCTGGGAAGCCCGCCTCGCATTCCAATGGTCTCCTAGCGACAAGACAGTTTAGATCTGATGGCTCTGCGGGAGCAACCGGGGTGGCTGAGTTGAAATGGACTTTCCTGAGGATGGGTCTAATGTGTGTTTGTGTCCATGAGGGCCTTGGAATGGGGCGGTGGGCACCGGGACCCTGAAGTATTCTCCTAAGCTTTTGACATAGCTCCCATGCACAAGTTTCCTTGTGGAGACGAGGTTTGTTCTGATGGGTGCCTCAGGAAAACCCCAATGCTGGTATTGGAATCCAGGGTTTTGAGGAGACATGCCTGTAAACCAAAGCAATGGATCCGATTTTGGCCTAGGGTCCTGTCTGGTTCAATCTTCTTCTCTGGGGACATCCATCTAGGGTATGAGTGGAGGTAGATGCTCAGCTGGTGACAGACTGACCTTTTTTGTCCCGGGTGACCTATACTATTGGGATGGCCTCAGGGACTTTGGAGGGTTCTCCTAATTTGTACGATTTTGGACAATGGAATGGGCAGAATTCCCATGGATTGGGTAGGCACAGTCCTAATGTGTGGCTCCAGGGTCCCCAGCCTGGAGGGTGTGTGGCCCAGGGACTTTGAGGACAGAGGTCTGAAAAAACAAACTCAGCTTACGTTTGGGGACGTAGGTATGGCAGGCCCGATCTACAAACCATGAGAAGACATCTTCAGGATATGAAGATAGTGCGAGCGAGTCTGAGGCACTTGCTCAGGCTTTTGTCTCTGGATTTTAATTCAGCGATGGCCTTGGAATGTCGAGGAGGCCTCATGGGCCATGGACGAATCTTGCTCTCTGTGGATTTGGCCCGATCCCAATTGTTTTTCGTCAATCTGTTGGATGGAGTACTCCTTTCAGGGTTGTTACCTCAGGTGTCCCACCAAAAGAGGAGTTTCTAAGCAGATCCCTGGGGAAGAGTGAAGGGACAACCCGAACTATGGTTAAAAATTGGGCCCTAGGGGCATGGCAAGCCCAATATGCTGTCTCTTCTTCCAGCCACTGAGAGGCCTTACCTGAGGACTGGGCTAAGGCTGAGGGTCACAATGTGTGTTTGCTACCTATGTGGCCCACGAGCAATGGCGGGGCCTCATCGGACACACAGGTATCCACTACACTGAACATTATACAACAAGCCAACCACAAGGTTTCTTCCCGTCGGGAAGGAGTTCTGATTTCTGCATCATTTTCAAACATGGGCAGTGATGGGAGATAAGGTCTAGGTTCTAAATCCTGAAAACCGAGGCTGGGAAGAGATAACGAACTAAGGCAATGGCTGGTCCGATGTGCTCAGTGAGCGGCCAGCTGTATGGGTGGGGCCAGGAGGTCCAGGCTCAGCCTCTGTCAGAAAGGGCATTATTGCGCAGGTCAGCCTATATATTTTGGGTACACCCAAGTGGCGTGCAGGTTGATCTTCATTTGGGGTTTCTGGTTAGCCCCAGAAGGCAATGTTTTTCTTCTGGAGGGCAGGCAGAGTGCTGCATTATAATTCTGGATGGCCAAACTGGAGGGCTTGTGGGCCATTAGTCTGAGGATGGAAGTCTGAGGACACAAGCTAGGCTTAGGTTTCTGGGTGAGGACATGGCAGGCCTGAACCGAGATCTCGTGCATCTGAAGTCACGGTGAGGATCAGAAGATCGCTCAGGTTGGACCTTATGTCCCTGAGGGCCCCTTCATGAAGGGGGGAGGGATCACGAGGCCATGGGTGTTTTCCACGATGGGAGTTGTGAGAAGTTCCCAACTTCAAAGATTCTTCTGCAGGACAATTGAGACCTGTTGGTTGGCTCCAGGACAACGATTCCGAGCAGGGTTCTAAGGATGGATGGCGGGGTAGGCCACCTCGCATTCCATGCCTAGGGGCATGGCAAGCCCAAAATGCTGTCTCTTCATCCAGCCACTGAGAGGCCTTACCTGAGGACTGGGCTAAGGCTGAGGGTCACAATGTGTGTTTGCTACCTATCTGGCCCGCGAGCAATGGCGGGGCCTCAAGGACACACTGGTTTCCACTACACTGAACGTTGGACAACAAGCCAACCACAAGTTTTCATGCTATTGGGAAGGAGTTCTGATTTCTGCATCATTTTGAAACCTGGGCAGTGATTGGAGATAAGGTCTAGGTTCTGAAGCCTGAAAACTGAGGTTGGGAAGGGATAACGACCTAAGGCCTCAGGGTGAATGCTGGTTTCTCCTACACTGATCGTTGGACAACTTTCCAACCACAAGGCTTCTTGCCTTGGGTAAGGAGGAGTTTGGTTTCTACATCACATTCAACCCTTGTCAGGGCTTGGAGTTAAGGTCTAAGTTCTGAAGCCTGAAAAGATAGGTTGGGAAGAGATAACGAGCTAAGGCCATGGCGGGTGTGATGTTCTCAGTGTGCGGTCAGCTGTCTCGGTTTTGGTCAGGAGGTCCGGGCTCACTCTGTATCAGACAGTGTATTAGTGGCCAGGTTAGACTATCTAATTTGGGTACATTCGAGTGCCGTGTATGTCTATCCTCATTTGGGTTATGTGAGAAACTCCACAGTTCAAAATTTTTCTTCTGGAAGGCAGGCAGAATGCATCATTTTGTGTCCCGAATTTCCAAATGTGAGGGCTTGGGGGCCAGGAGTGTGAGGACAGAAGTCTGAGAACACAAGCTAGTCATAGGTTTCAGGGCTAGGGCAAGGAAAGCACACTCTGCAGAGCTGCATCGAGATCTCGTGCATCTGAATTCAGGGTGAAGATCAGACGTTGTCTTAGGTTGGAGTTCCTGTCCATGATTTCCCCTCATAAATGGGGGGGGGGCATCGCAAAGCCATCTAGATTTTCCCAGTTTGGGAGTTGTGAGATGCTCCAAAACTCAAGGATTCCTTCTGCTGGACATTTGAGACCTGTTGGATGCCTCCAGGACATCCCATACGGAACGACACCAGAGCAGAGCTCTAAGGATGGATGGTTCGGCAGACCGCCTCGCATTCCAATTGTCTCCTAGTCAAGACAGGTTCAGTCTGCTCGCTCTGGGGGAGCAACCAAGGGAGCTGATTTGAAATGGAATTTCCTGCGGATGGGTTCTAATGTGTTTTTCTGTCCATGGAGACCTTGTAATGGGGCAGTAGCACACAGGCCCTGAAGGATTCTCCTAACTGGAGGTTTTGAGACATCTTCAAAGGATAATTTTACCATGTGGAGAAGAGATTTGTTCTGATTGCTGCTTCCTGAAACCCCCATATGCTAATATTGGAAACCAGGCCTCTGAGGAGAGATATATGTAACCGAAAGCAATGAATCTGATTCAGGCCTAGGGGCCTGTCTGATTCAATCTTCTTGTCTGGGGACATCCATCTACGCTGAGTAGAGGTAGATGCTCAGCTGGTTTCAGATGACCCTTGTTTGTCCTGGGCGGCCTACATTATTGGGATGACCTTGGGGACTCTGGAGGTTTTTCCTAATTTGTACGATTGTGGACAATGGAATGGGCAGAAATCCCGTGGTATGGACAGGCACAGTCCTGATGTGTGGCTCCAGGGGCCCAAGCCTGAAGGGTCTGTGGGCCAGGAATGTGGGGACAGAAGTCTGAAAACACAAACTCGGCTTAGGTTTGGGAAGTAGGTATGGCAGGCCCGATCTACAGACCGTGAGGAGAACTCTTCGGGATACGACAAAAGAGCGAGTGTGAGGCGCTTGCTCAGACTTTTGTCTCTGGATTTGTTGTCAACGATGGCTGTGGAATCTCGGGGAGGCCTCATGGGCCATGGACGAGACTTCCTCTCTGTGTATTTGGTCCAATCCCAATTGTTTTGGGTCAATCTGAAGGATGGGAGTAGTGCTTTTAGTTTTGTTACCTCAGGTGTCCCACCAAAAGAGGGATTCCAAAGCAGAGCTCTGGGGAGGGACGAATGGACAACCCGAACAATCCAATTGGGGTGAGGTCGAGAACCGAGCAGGTTGATCCTCATTTGGGGTTTATGGAGATCCCCATAGAGCAACGTTTTTCTTCTGGAGGGCCAGTATAGGGCTGCATTTTGGTTCCAGAATTCCACGTCTTGAGGACATGTTTGCCAGGAGTGTGAGGAAGGAAGTCTGAAAACACAAGGTAGCACGAGGTTTGGGCCCACTGTGCAGAGGCTGAATCGAGATCTCCTGCATCTGAGGTCAGGGCGAGTATCAGATGTTGCCTCAAGCTGGAGTTTGTGTCCATGACGGCCCCTTCCTGAAGGGGGTGGGGGAGTCATGAGGCCAGGGAGGTTTCCCTACGCTGGGAGTTGTGAGCTGCTCCAAACTTCAAAGTTTCCTTCTTCAGGACTTTCGAGTACTATTGGATGGTTCCAGGATGCCCCATACAGAAAGACTCGAGAGCAGGGGCCTAAGCATGGATGCCGAGAAAAACGCCAACTCACCTTCCCATTGCCTGGTCGAGACAAGGCACGCTCAATCTGCGGGCTCTTGGGTGAGCTACCCAGAAGGCTGAGTTTAAATGGACTTTCCTGAGGATGAGACATAATGTGGGTTGGTGGCCATGGAGACCTTGGAATGTGGCAGTAGCTAAGGGACTCTGCAGGATTCTCCAACCCGAAGGGTTTGACACAACTCCAACAAGGAAGCTTTCCATGCGGAGATGAGAGGTGTTCTGTCTGGTGCCTCAGGATAGCCCCATATGCTGGTCTTCGAAACCAGGCCTCTGAGGAGTGATACCTGGACACCAAAGCAAGAGTTCATAATAGGGCCTAGGGGCCTGTCTGGTTCAATCTTCTGTCTCTGCGGATATCAGTCTGTGTGTCTGCATGGAGGTAGTAGTTGCTCAGCTGGTGTCATAATGCCCCTGTTTATCCAGTGCGGCTTGCGGTAGTGGGATGTCCTTGGGGACCTTGAGGTTTCTACTATTTTGTAGAGTTGTGGCCAATGGAACGGGCAGTTTCTTAGGAGAGAGCAGGCACAGTTCTGTGGTGTGGCTCCAGAGACCCCAGCCTGGAAGTGGTGTGGGCCACGGCTGTGCAGACAGACATCCAAAAACCCAAACTCAGCTCAGGTTTGGGGCCGAGGTTATGGCAGGCCTGATCTACAGTCCGTGAGGGGAGCTCCTCTGGATATGAAAGAAGGGTGAGAGGCAGGCAGTCGCTCAGTCTTTTGTCTCTGGATATTTTGTCTACAATGGCCGTTTAATGTAGGAGTTGCCTCATGGGTCGTAGAAGTCTCCCTCTCTGGTAGTTTGTCCAGCCCCCAAGAGTTTGGGGTCATTCTGTGGGAAGGGAAGAGTCCTGTTTTCTGCTTCATGTGTCCCCCCAGTAGAGGGATTCTGGAGCATAGCAGTGGGTACTGACAACTGGAATACTCGCTCTCTGGTTAAGCCTGGGGCCCTATGGATATGACAAGCCCCATATGCAAGATCTTGGTCCAGACACTGAGAGGCGTTACTTTAATACGGGACTCACGCTACAGGTCACAATGCATGTCTGTTCCCTAGGCGGTCCTCAAGCACTGGCGTGTCCTTTCCGACAATGCAGGTTTTCCCACATTGAATGTTGGACAACATGCCAACCACAAGGTTTCTGGCCATGGGGAAGGAGGAATTCTAATTTCTGCATCACGTTCATCCATGGGCAGTGATTGGAGATAAGGTCTAGGTTCTGAAGCCTGAAAACCGAGGTTGGGAAGAGATGACGAACTACAGCCATAGCGGGTCCCTTGTGTCCAGGTTGGAGCCAGCTGTCTAGGTGTCGTTTGGGATGTCTTGTCTCAGGCTGTGCCAGACAGGGCATTACTATTCAGGGTAGGCTGTATAATTGCTTTACAGTCGAGTGGCATGCATTAGATAATCATTTGGGGTTTCTTATTAGCAGCATAGGTCAAAGTTTTTCTTCTGGAGGGCAGGCAGAGTGCAGCATTGTGGCTTCGGAATTCCCAAACTGGAGGGCTAATGGGGCAGGAGAGTGAGGATGGAAGTCTGAGAACACAAGCTAGGCTTAGGTTTCGGGGAATGGACATGGCAGGCACACTCTGCAGAGCTCAATTGAGATCTCATGAGTCTGAAGTCAGGTCGAGGATCAGACTTTGGCTCAGGTTGGAGTTTCTGTCCATGTTGGCCCCTTCATGAAAGGGGGGGGGGCATTATGAGGCCATGGGGGTTTTTTCCCACTATTAGAGTTGTGAGATGCTCCAAACCGCAAGGATTCCTTCTGTGGGACAATTAAGATTTGTTGGATGGCTCCAAGACGTATCATACGGTATTTTTCCAGAACAGGGTTCTAAGTATGGATGCCTGGGCAGACAGCCTCAATTCCAATTGTCTCCTAGCAACAAGAAACGTTTGATCTGCTGGCTTGGGGTAGCATCAGAGGGGGCTGAGTTGAAATGGACTTTCCTGAGGATGGTCTTAAATGAGTTGAAATGGACTTTCCTGAGGATGGTCTTAATGTTGATTTGAGTCCATTGAGACCTTGGTATGGGGCAGTGGCACCAGGGCCCTGAAGGATTCTCCTAACCAGAGGTTATAACAAAGCTCCAATGAGCAAGTTTTCCATGGGGAGACGAGATTTGTTCTCATTGGTGCCTCAGGAAACCACCATTTGCTGGTATTGGAAATGAGGCCTCTGAGGAGAGATGCCTGGAAACCAAAGCAATGGATCTGATTAGGGCCTAGGGGCCTGTCCGGTTCAATATTCTTCTCTGGGGACATCTTTTGTCTGAGTGGAGGTAGTTGCTCAGCTGGTTTGAGATCACACCTGTTTGTCCTGGGCGGCCCACACTATTGGGATGGCCTCGGTAAGTTTGGAGGTTTTTTCTAATTTGCAAGGTTGTGGCCAATGGAATGGGAAGAATTCTCTTGAAAGGGAAGCACAGTCCCGAGGTGTGGCTCCAGGAACCCAAGTGTGGAGCGTGTGTGGTCCAGGGCTATTTGGACAAAAGTCTGAAAACACAAACTCCACTTAGGTTTGGGTCTGTAGGTATGGCCGGCCCGATATATAGACCGTGAGGAGAACTCTTTGGGATATGAACAAAGGGCGAAAGTGAGGTGCTTGCTCATGCTTATTTTTTTCTGGATATGTGTCACCGATTGCCATGGAATGTCCGGGTGTCCTCATGGGCCATCGATGAGGCTCCCTTTCTGGGGATTTGACCCAATCCCAAGAGTTTGGGGTCATTCTGTGGGAAGGGAGGCGGCCTTTCTGTTTTCTTTTTACCTCAGGTGGACCACCAAAAGAGGGATTCCACAGCAGAGTCCTGGGGAGGGGCGACTGGACAACCAGACCTCTGGTTAACATTGGGACCTAAGAACATGGCAAGCCCCATATGTGGGCTCTTGGTCCAGACACTGAGAGGCCTTCCTTGAGCATAGGGCTCACATTGAGTTTCACAATGTGTTTTTTTGTGCCCAAGGAGCCCCTCAAGTCAGGGCGTGGCATAATGTACCATGCTGGTTTCTCTCCTACACTGAACGATGCACAATATGGCAACCACAAGTTTTCTGGCCATGGGGAAGAAGGAGTTCTAATTTCTGCAACACTTTCACTCCTGGACTGTGATTGGATTTAAGTTCTAGTTTCTGAAGCCTGAAAAAACTGAGGTTGGGAAGAGATGAAGACCTAAGGCCATGGTGTGTCTGATGTGCTCAGTGTTCGACCACCTGTTGAGTGTGGGTTGGGAGGTGCAGGCTCAGGCTGTGGCAGACAGGGAATTAGTGCCCAGGCTAGACTGTATCATTGGGGTGCAGTCGAGTTTCATGCAGGTTGGTACTCATTTGTGGTTACTGGGTAGCCCCAGAAGGCAAAGTTTTTCTTCTGGAAGGAAGACACAGTGCCACATAGTGGCTCCAGAATTCCCAAACTGGAAGGCTTGTGGGCCAGGAGTGTGAGGAAAAAATTCTGAGAACACAAGCCAGACTTATATTTTGGGGTGAGGGGACGGCAGGAACCCTCTGCAGAGATGATTCGAGATCCCGTGTACCTGAAGACAGAGCTAGGATCAGACGTTGGCTCAGGTTGGAGTTTCTGTCCATGACGGCCCCTTCATGAAGGGGAGGGTGTCACGAGGCCATGGAGGTTTTCCCACGATGGGAATTGTGAGATGCTCCAAACCGCAATGATTCCTTCCGTGGGAAAGTCGAGACCTGCTGGATGGCTCCAGGACATCCCATAAGGAAGTTATCCAGAGCAGGGTTCTAAGGATGGATGACTGGGCAGCCTGCCTCCCATTCCAGGTGTCTCATAGCGCCAAGGCAAGTTCGATCTGCTGGATCTAGGGGAGTAACCGAGGCGGGTGTGTTGAAATGGGTGAGTTGAGGATGGGTCATAATGTGCATTTGTGTCCATGGAGACCTTGGAATGGGGTGCTTGATCCGGGGCCTTGAGGGATGTTCATAACCGGAGGTTTTGATGGAGCTCTAAAGAGTACGTTTCCTATGTAGAGAAGAGAATTGTTTGGATGAGTGCCTAAGGAATCTCCCGTATGCTGGTATTGGAAACCAGGCCTCTGAGGAGAGATGCCTGGAAACAAAAGCAATGGATATGATTAGGGCCTAGGTGCCTGTCTGGTTCAATCTCTTTCCTGGGGATACGTGTCTATGGATCTGAGGGGAGGTAGTTGCTCGGCTTGTGTCAGATAGCCCCTGTTTGTCCTGGGCAGCCTATAATATTGGGAATGGCCTCGGGACTTTGGAGTTTCTCCTAATCTATAGGGTTGTGGCCAATGGAATGGGCAGAAATCCCCTGGAGAGGGCAGGCACAGTCTGAGTTTGGCTCTAGGGGCCAAGCCTTGAGGGTGTGTGGGCCAGGCCTGTGGGGACAGAAGTCTGAAAACACAAACTCCGCTTAGGATTGGGGACATAGGTATGGCACGCCCAATCTACAGACCATTATAACACTTCGGGATATGAAAAAGGTTGAGTTTGAGGTGCTTGCTCAGGTTTTGTCTCTGGATTTGTGTCAACAATGTGGGTCGAATGCTGGCGTGGCGTCATGGATTGTGGACGGCTTTCCTTCTCTGAGGATTTGACCCAATCCCAAGAGTTTGGGTACATTCTGTGGGATGGGAGGAGTCCTTTCTGTTTTTTATTTTATTTTATGTACCTCATGTGTGCCAATAAAAGAGGGATTCCAGAGCAGAGTCCTTGGGAGGGACAACTGGATAACCCCACCTCTGTTTAAGTTTGGGGGCCTAGGGGCATGGCAAGTCCAATATGTGTGCTCTTGATTCAGACACTGAGAGGTCTTCCTTGAGGACAGGGCTCATGCTGAGGGTCACAATGCCTATTTGTGCCCAACAAGGCCCTCAAACATGGGAAGGGCCTCATGGGCCACGCTGGTTTCTCCTACACTGAACGTTGGAGAATATGCGAACCACAAGTTTTCCGGCCATGGCGAAGGATGAGTTGTGATTTCTGCATCACGTTCACCCCTGGAAAGTGATTGGAGTTTATGTCTAGGTCTGAAACCCGAAAACCGAGGTTGGGAAGAGATGAAGACCTAAGGACCTGATGGGTACAATGAGCTCAGTGTGTGGCTAGCTGTTGAGCGTAGGTCTGGAGGTGTGGGCTCATGCTGTGTCAGACAGGGCATTAGACAGGGTAGACTGTATATTTAAGGTGCAGTCGAGTGGCGTTCAGTTGATCCTCATTCGGGTTTCTAGGTAGCTCCATAAGGCAACGTTTTTCTTCTGGAGGGCAGGCAGAGTGCTGCATTGTGGCCCCAGTATTGCCAAACTGTAGGGCTTTTGGGCCAGGGGTGTGAGGACAGTAGTCTGAGAACACAAGCTAGGCTTAGTTTTTGGGGTGAGGGCACAGAAGGCAAACTCTGCAGAGCTGAATCAAAATCTCATGCACCTGAAGCCAGGGCGAATATCAGACGTTTGCTCAGGTTGGAGTTTCTGTCCATGATGGCCCCTTTATAAAGTGGAGCGTCTCAAGAGGCCATGAAGATTTTCCCACAATGGGAGTTGTGAGATGCACCAGACTGCAAAGATTCCTTCTGTGGGACACTTGAGACCTGTTGGATGGCTCTAGGATGTCCCATATGGAACGACTCCAGAGTAGGGGTCTAAGGATGGATGCCTGGGTAGCCCGCCTCCCATTCTAGTTGTCTCGTAGCAACAAGGCAGGTTTGATCTGCAGGCCCTGGGGGAGAAACCAAGGGGGATGAGTTGACATGGACTCTACCGAGGATAGATCATAATGTGGGTTTAAGTCCATGGAGACCTTGGAATGGGGCGCTTGATCCGGGGCCCTGAAAGATTCTCCTAAACAGAGGTTTTTATAGAGCTCCAAAGAGTACATTTCCTATGTGGAGACGAGATTTTTCTATGAGTGCCTCAGTAATCCCCCATATGCTGGTATTGGTAACCTGGTCTCTGAGTAGAGATGCCTGGAAACAAAAGCAATGGATCTGATTAGGGCCTAAGTGCCTGTCCAGTTCAATCTTTTCTATGGGGATATCTGTCTCTGGGTCTGAGTGGAGGTAGTTTCCTAACTTGTGAAAGATCATCCCTGATTGTCCTGGGCAGCCAACACTATTGGGATGGCCTCGGGGAGTTTGGAGGTTTCTCCTAATCTATACGGTTGTGGCCATTGGAAATGGCAGAATTCCCTGGAGAGGGAAGCTACAGTCATCAGGTGTGGCTCCAGGGGCCCCAGCTTGGATGGGGTGTGGGCCAGGACTGTGGGGACAGAAGTCTGAAAACACAAACTCAGCTTAGGTTTGGGGATGTATGTATGAAGGATCGATCTACAAACCGTGAGAATTTTCCGGGCTATGAACAAAGGGCGAGTATGTGGCGTTTGCTCAGGCTTTTGTCTCTGGATTTTGTGCTCTGGATTTTGTGCAGCAAGGGCCAACACTATTGGGATGGCCTCGGGGAACATTTGGAGGTTCCTTTCTCCTAATCTATACGGTTGAGCTGGCCCTGATTGGAATCTCTAACTGGGTTGAATGCCATTGTGGGTTTGATATGCTCAGTGTAGTCACAGCCAGCTGTCTCACGCTGGGTGTTGGTTTGTGCAAATTGTAGCTGGAGGTGGGGCCTCATAGCCCTCAGGAACTGTGTCAGACAGGGCTTTCTAGTGCACTGGCTAGATTGTATAATTGGGGAGGTTTGGTGATGAGTGTGGGTTGCAGATTGTTACTCCAGCTGTTGGCGGAGGTCTTCCTCAGGCTGGTTAGACCCTATGGTGCACAGGCTATTTTTCTTCTGGTAGGGCAGGCAGAGTGCTGCATTGTGTCTTAGCCAGAATTGCCAAACTGGAGGGGTGTTGCCAAACCCAGGATTTTAGGATTGTGAAGACGGAAGTCTGAGAACACAAGTTAGGCTTAGGTTCGGGGCGAGGGCACAGCAGGCACACTCTCAAGTGCTGAATCGAGATCTCGTGCTTCTGAATTCAGGGCGTGGATCAGACTTTGGCTTAGGATGGAGTTTCTGTCCATGATGGCCCATTTATGAAGGTGTGGGGCATCATGAGGAAATGGAGGTTTTCTCACAGTGGGATTGTGTGAAGCTTCAAACAACAAGGATTCATTCTGCGAGACAGTCAAGACAGGTTGGTTGGATTCAAGACGTCCCATAAAGAAATTCTCCAGAGCAGGGTTCTAAGGATGGATGCCTGGGCAGCCCACCTCGCATTCCAACTGTCTCCTAGTGACAAGGCAGGTTTGATCGGCTGACTCTGGGTGAGCAGCCGAGGGGGCTGATTTGAAATGGACTCTCCTGAGGATGGATCATAATGTAAGTTTGTGTCCTTGGAGACCTTGGAATTGGGCCATGGTGCCAGCGCCCTGAAGGATCCTCCTAACCTGAGGTATTGACACAGCTCCAAAGAGCAAGTTTCTCATGTGGAGATGAGATCTGTTCTGATGGTTTTCCTTAGGAAACCCCCATATTCTGATATTGGAAACCAGGCCTCTGAGGAGAGATACATAGAAACCAAAGCAATGGATCAGAAGTTGGCTCAGGTTGGAGTTTCTGTCCATGATGGCCCCTTTATAAAGGGGAGCATCTCATGAGGCCATGTAGGTTTTCCCACGATAGGAGTTGTGAGATGCTCCAATCTGCAAGGATTCCTTCTGCAAGACAGTCAAGACCTGTTGGAAGGCTCCCAGGACATCCCATATGGAACGGCGCCAGAGCAGGATTCCAACGATGGATGCCTAGAGAGTCTGCTTTGCATTCAAGTTGTCTCCAAGCGACAAGGCAGGTTTGATATTCTGGCTCTGGGGGAGTAATCAACGGGGCTGAGTTGAAATGTACTCTCCTGCCGAATGGTCATAATGCGGGTTTGTGTCCATGGAGACCTTGGAATAGGGCGGTGGCTCCGGTTACCTGAAGGTTTCTCCTAACTGGAGATTTTTGCAGAGCTCCAAAGGACAAGTTTCCCATGTGAAGACAAGATTTGTTCTGATTGGTATCTCTGGAATCCCCCATATGATGGTATTGGAAAACAGGCCTCTGAAGAGAGATGCTTAGAAACAAAAGCAATGGAACTAATTATGTTCTAGGGTCCTGTCCAGTTTAATACCTTTCTCTTGGGATATCTGTCTACGGGTGAGTTGAGGTCGTTGCTCAGCTTGTGACAGATCGCCCCTCTTGTACTGGGCGGCCTACACAATTGGAATGGCCTCTGGGACTTTGGAGGTTTCTCCTAATCTGTAGGGTTGTGGCCAATGGAATGGGAAGAATTTCCTTGGAGAGGGCAGGCACAGTCCTGAGTTGTGGCTCCAGGCGCCTCAGCCTGGAGGCTGTGTGGGACAGGGATGTCAGGATAGAAGTCTGAAAACACGGTTTGAGGACGTAGGTATGGCAGGCCCGATCTACAGACTATGAGGAGAATTTTTTGGGCTATGACCTAAGGGTGAGGCTTATGTCTCTGGATTTTGCGTCAATAGTGGCCGTGGAATGTCAGGCTGGCCTCATGGGCCATGGACGAGACTTTCTCTCTGGGGATGTCCTGATCCCAAGTGTGTGGGGTCATTCTGTGGGTGGGAGGAATCCTTTCTGTGTTTACTTACCTCAAATGTCCCACCAAAGAGGGATTCCAGAGCAGAGCCCTGAGTAGTGGTGGCTAGATGTCTTTACCTCTGGTTAAGATTGGGTGACTTGGGGCATGGCAGGCCCCATATGCGGGCACATGGTCCAGCCACTGAGAGGCTTTACTTGAGGACAGGGCTCAAACTGAGGGTCCCGATGTGTGTTTGTGCCCACCGCAGCTCTTAAGCATGGTCAGGGCCTCAGGGACCCTACAATACCCTCAGGGGCCTTACTACTACTGCTGAAGGCCCTACAGGGGTCCTACACTGAACTTTGGATAAGATGCCAACCACAAGATTCTGGCAAGAGGGAAGGAGGAGTTATGATTTCTGCATCACGTTCACCTATGGGAAATGAGCAGAGAAAAGGTCTAGGTTTCTGTAGCCTGAAAACCAGGTTGGAAAGAGATGGCTACCTAAGGCCATGGCGGTTCTTATGTTCTCAGTGTACGGCATGCTGTCTGGGTGTCGGTTGGGAATTCAGGCCTCAGGTTGTGTCAGACAGGGTATTAGTGCACAGGCTAGACTATATAATTGGTGTACAGTTGAGTGGCATGCAGGTTTATCCTCATTTGAGGTTTCTGGGTAGACCCATAGGGCAACGATTTTCTTCTAGAGGGCAGGCAGAGTGCAGCACTGTGTCATCGGAAATCCCAAAATGGAGGGCGTGTGGCCAGGAGAGTGAGGACGGAAGTCTGAGAACACTAGCTATGCTTAGGATTTGGGGAGAGGGCACAGCAGGTGCACTCTGAAGAGCTTAATCATGATCTCGTGCAACTGAAGTCAAGGCGAAGATCAGCCGTTGGCTCAGGTTGGAGTTTCTTTCCATAATCCGACTTCATGAAGATTGGGGGCATCATGTGACATTGGAAGCTTTCCATGATATGAGTTGTGACGTGGTCCAAGAACAAGGACTCCTGTGGGATAGTCGACACTTGTTGGATGGATCAAGTATGTCCCATAAGAAACGAAGCAAGAGCAGGGTTCTAAGGGTTCTAAGGATCTCTAAGGAGAGATGCCTGGAAACCAAAGCAATAGATCCGATAGGTGCCTATGGGCCTGTTCGTTCCTTTTAACCTCTGGGGACATCAGTCTACGGGTCTGAGTGCCGGAAGGTGCTCTGATGGGCCCAGATTGCCCCTGTTTCTCCTTGGAAGCCTCAAATATTGGGATGGCCTCAGGGACTTTGGAGGTTTATCCTATTAGTAGGGTTGTGGCCATTGTAATGGGCACATACAATTCCCTTGGAGAGGGCAATCACAGTCGTCAGGTTTGGCTCCAGGGGCCTGAGCCTGTAGGGTGTGTAGGCCAGGGCTGTTTGGACAGTTTTCTGAAAACACAAACTCGGATTATGTTTCGGGTCATAGGTATGGCAGGACTGATCTACAGACCATGAGGAGAACTCTTCGGGATATGAAAAAAGGCGAGTGTGAGACTCTTTCTTAAGTTTTTGTCTCTGGATATCGTGTCACTCAGGTCGTGAAATTTCCGTGTGACTTTATGGGAAATGGACGAGTCTTACTCTCTGGGGGTTTGACCCGTCCAAAGAGTTTGGGGTCATTCTGTGGGATGGAAGAAGTCCGTCGTTCTGTACTTGTTGATTTGTTTTGTTTTGTTTTTAAACCTCAGGTGTCCCACCAAATGAGGGATTCCAGAGTAGAGCCCTGGGGAGGGGCGACTGGACAACCAGAAATCTGGTTAAAAATGGGGCCTAGGGACATGTCAAGCCCATTATGACATCTAATGGTCCAGCCACAGAGATGACGTACTAGAGGACAGGACTCACGCTGAGGGTCACAATGCGTGTTTATGCCCTCGTCGCACTCAAGAATTGGAGGGGCCTCAGGGTGAATGCTGGTTTCTCCTACACTGAATGTTGGACAACATGCCAACCACAAGGTTTCTTGCCATGGGTAAGGAAGAGTTCTGATTTCTGCATCACAGTCACCCCTGGGCAGTGATTGGAGATAAGGTCTAGGTTTTGAAGCCTGAAAACTGACGTAGGGAAGAGATGATGACCTAAGGCCATGGCGGGTCTGATGTGCTCAGTGTGCGGTCAGCTGTCTGGGTGTTGGTCACGAGATCCGGCCTCAGGTTGTCAGAGAGTGCATTGGTACCCAGGTTAGACTATATATTTTGGGTGCATTCGAGTGCTGTGTAGGTTCTTATCTGAAGAACTCTTCAGGATATGAAGAATGTGCGAGTCTGAGGCACGTGCTCAGGCTTTTGTCTCTGCATTTTGTATCAGCGATGGCCGTGGAATGTTGGGGATGCCTCATGGGCCATGGACGAATTTTGCTATCTGTTGACTTGGCACGATCCCAATTCTTTTTCATCAATCTGTTGGATGGGAGGACTCCTTTCAGGTTTGTTACCTCAGGTGTCCCACCAGGAGAGGAATTCCAAAGCAGAGCCCTGGGGAAGAGTGAAGGGACAACCCGAACTATGGTTAAAAATTGGGGCCTAGGGGCATGGCAAGCCCAATATGCTGTCTCTCCATCCAGCCACTGAGAGGCCTTACCTGAGGACTGGGCTCAGGCTGAGGGTCACAATGTGTGTTTGTGATTGGAGATAAGGTCTAGGTTCTGAGCCTGAAAACCGAGTTTGAGAAGAGATGACGGTCTAAGGCCATGGCGGGTCCGATGGGCTCAGTTTTGGCAAGCTGCCTGGGTGTGGCCAGGAGGTCTAGTGTCAGGCTGTGTCAGAAAGCGCATTAGTGCACCGGTCAGACTATATATTTGTGGTACAGCCGAATGCCGTGCAATTTGATCATCATTTGGGGTTTCAGGGTATCCCCAGAGGCCAATGTTTTTCTTCTGGAGGGCAGGCAGAGTGCTGCATTGTAGTTCTGGATTGCCAAACTGGAGGGCTTGTGGGCAAGTAGTCTGAGGACAGAAGTCTGAGAAACCAAGCTAGGCCTAGGATTCTGCGTGAGGGTATGGCAGGCACCATCTACAGACCTGAATGGAAATCTCGTGCATGTGAAGTCAGGGCGAGGTTCAGACGATCGCTCAGGTTGGACATTCTGGCCCTGATGGCCCCTTCTTGAAGGGGGGGTTCGTTCATTTTTACCTAGGCCCCAATTCTTAACCATAGTTCAGGTTGTCCCTTCACTCTTCCCCAGGGCAGGACAATTGAGAATTCCTCTTTTGGTGGGACACCTTCCGAGGTAACAAATGGATCGGGGTAGCCCCCAGCCCGCACAGATTGTCTCCAAAACACATTGGTTAGATCAGGCTGGATCTGGGGGGGCAACCGAGGAGGCTTCGTCCAAATGGACCATGAGTGCATGTGTCCCAACATGATTTTGTGTCTTGATGGGGACCTTGGATACAAAAGTCCAGAGACAAAAGCCCTGAGCACGCGCGTCAGACTCGCTCATTCTTATTGTCATGAAGCAGTTTCTTCATGATAAGATGAGATTTGTATACGGGTGACTCAAGCAAAAACACCCAAAATATATAGTCTAACCAGGGCACTGATGCAGAGTGCCTGACAACCTGAGCCCGGACCTCGTGACCAACCTAGGGGCCTGACAGTTGACCGTTCACTCTGAGCACATCAGACCCGCCAGGCCTTAGGTCATTATCTCTTCCCAGATCAGTTTTCAGGCTTCAGAAGCCACAGACCTTGTATGGCAATCAGGCCAGGGGTGACTGTGATGCACTATCAGAACTCTTCCTTACCCATGACAAGTATTTGTGGGGGGCATGTTGGTCACAACGTTCTTATGGTGGTACACCTGAAACCAGCCTTCACCCTGAGGCCCCGCCCATTCTTGAGGGCGACGAGGGCATAAACACACATTGTTGACCCTCAGCGTGAGTCCTGTCCTCTAGTACGGCCTCTCAGTAGCTGGACCATTAGATGTCATAATGGGCTTGACATGTCCCTAGGCCCCAATTCTTAACCAGATTTCAGGTTGTCCAGTCGCTCTTCCCCAGGCCTCTACTTTGGAATCCCTCATTTGGTGGGACACCTGAGGTTGAAAAACAAAACCTGAACAACTCAACAACAACAGAACAACAGACTTCTTCCATCCCACAGAATGTCCCCAAAACTTTGGACGGGGCCCAAACCCCAGAGAGTAGGACTTCGTCCATTTCCCATGAAGTCACCCGGAACATTCCAGACTATGAGTGATACGATATCCAGAGAGAAAAACTTGACCAATAGCCTTCAGACTCGCTCATTTTTCATATCCCGAAGAGTTCTCCTCATGGTCTGTACTATACGTCCGCCATACCTATGATCGGAAACATAAGCCGAGTTTGTGTTTTCAGACTAACTGTCCAAACAGCCCTGGCAACACATCCTACAGGCCCAGGCCCCTGGTGCCAAACACCCGACTGTGCTTGCCCTCTCCAAGGAGAATTGTATGTGCCCATTCCAATGGCCACAACGCTACTAAAAGTATAAACCTCCAAAGTCCCTGAGGCCATCCCAATTTTGTGGCTTCCCAGGACAAACAGGGGCAATCTGGGCCCATCTGAGCAACTACCGGCACTCAGACCCGTGACTGATGTCCCCCGAGTTAAAAGGAACGAACAGGCCCCTAGGCCCTATCGGATCCATTGCTTTGGTTTCCAGGCATTGTCTCCTCAGATGCCTGGATTTCAATAACAGCATATGGCTGTTTCTGGACTCACCCATCAGAACTAATCTCATCTACACATGGGAAACTTGCACGATGGAGCTCTGTGAAACGCATTGTCTCATTTGGAGAACCCTTCAGGGCCCCAGTGCCACCGCTTCATTCCAAGGTCTCCATAGACACAAAAATCATATTAGGACACATCCACGGGAGAATCCATTTCAACTGAGCCTCCTCTGGTTGCTCCCCCAGATCCAGCAGATCTAACCTGTCTTGTTGTCTGGAGTCAATTGGGATGTGAGGTGGGCTAACCAGCCATCCAACACCTTAGAACCTTGCTCGGATTCGTTGTCCTGGAACAAAAACAAGAGGTCTCAATTGTCCTGCAGAAGAATCTTTGCAGTTGGGAGCTTCTTCCACAACTCCCATCGTGAATGTCCCCCATGGCCTCGTGATCCACCCCGCCTTCAAAGGGGACATCTGGACAGAATGTCCAGCCTGAGCGATCGTCTGATCGTCATCCTGACTTCAGATGCACGAGATCTCGATTCAGGTCTGTAGATTGCGCATGCCATATCCTCACTCAGAATCCCAGGCCTAACTTGGGTTCTCAGACTACCGTCCTCAGACTACTGGCCCACAAGCCCTCCAGTTTTGCAATCCAGACTACAAGGCAGCACTCTGCCTGCCTCCAGAATAATTTCCCTCTGCGGCTACTCAGAAACCCCAAATGAGGATCAACCTGAACGCCGTTCGGCTGTACCCCAATATATAGGCTGACCTGGGCACTAATGCCCTTTCTGACACAGCCTGAGCCTGGACCTCCTGGCCCCACCCAGAGAGCTGGCCGCCCACTGATCACATGGGGACCCGCCTTGTCCATAGGTCATCATCTCTTCTCAACCTCGGTTTTCAGGCCTCAGAACCTAGACCTTATCTCCAATCACGGACCGCGTTTGAAAATGATGCAGAAATCAGAACTCTTTCCCCATGGCAAGAAACCTTGTGGTTGGCATGTTGTCCATGGTTCAGTGTAGTTGAAACCAGTGTGGCCCATGAGGCCCCGCCCATGCTTGTGGGCCACATTGGTCACAAACACATATTGTGACCCTCAGCCTGAGCTCAGTCCTCAGGTAAAGCCTCTCAGTGTCTGGATGGAGAGGCAGCATATTGGGCTTCTCCATCCCACAGAATGTCCCCAAACTCTTTGGACGGGGCCCAAACCCCAGAGAGTAGGACTCGTCCATTTCCCATGAAGTCACCCGGAAATTTCAAGACTATGAGTGACACGATATCCAGAGAGAAAAACTTGACCAATAGCCTTACACTCGCCCTTTTTTCATATCCCGAAGAGTTCTCCTCATGGTCTGTAGATCCGTCCGCCATACCTATGATCAGAAACATAAGCCGAGTTTGTGTTTTCAGACAACTGTCCAAACAGCCCTGGCCTACACACCCTACAGGCTCAGGGCCCTGGAGCCAAACCTGACGAATGTGCTTGCCCTCTCCAAGGGAATTGTATCTGCCCATTCCAATGGCTACAATCCTAGTAATAGGATAAACCTCCAAAGTCCCTGAGGCCATCCCAATATTTGTGGCTTCCCAGGACAAACAGGGGCAATCTGGGCCCATCTGAGCAACTACCGGAACTCAGACCTATAGAGTCATGTCCCCAGAGGTAAAAAGGAACGAACAGACACCTAGGCACCTATCAGATCCATTGCTTTGGTTTCCAGGCATCTCTCCTCAGAGGCCTGGATTTCAATAACAGCATATGGCTGTTTCTTGACTCACCCATCAGAACAAATCTCATCTACACATGGGAAAGTTGCTCGATGGAGCTGTGTGAAAGCCTCTCTTTACGAGAACCCTTCAGGTCCCCAGTGCCACCGCTTAATTCCAAGGTCTCCAAAGACACAAAATCATATTAGGACACATCCATGGGAGAGTCCATTTCAACTGAGCCTCCTCGGTTGCTCCCCCAGATCCAGCAGATCTAACCTGTCTTGTTGCTTGGAGACAATTGGAATGCGAGGTGGGCTACCCAGCCATCCATCCTTAGAACCCTGCTCGGAATCATTGTCCTCGAGCCAACCAACAGGTCTCATTTGTCCTGCAGAAGAATCTTTGCAGTTGGGAGCTTCTCACAACTCCCATCGTGGGAAAACCCCCATGGCCTCGTGATCCACCCCCCCTTCAAGAAGGGGCCATCAGGGACAGAATGTCCAACCGGAGCGATCGTCGGATCCTCGCCCTGAATTCAGATGCACGAGATCTCGATTCAGGTCTGTAGATTGTGCCTGCCATATCCTCACCCAGAAACCTAGTCCTAGCTTGGGTTCTCAGACTTAAGTCCTCAGACTACTGGCCCACAAGCCCTCTAGTTTGGCAATCCGGAACTACAATGCAGCACTCTGCCTGCCCTCCAGAAGAAAAACATTGCCCTCTGGGGCTACCCAGAAATCTCCAATGAGGATCAACCTACCCGGCATTCGGCTGTGTACCCCAAATATATAGGCTGACCTGGGCACTAATGCCCTTTCTGACACAGCCTGATTTTGGTCTTCCTGGCCCCACCCAGACAGCTGGCCGCACACTGAGCACATCAGACCCGCCGTAGCCTTAGGTCGTCATCTCTTCTCAACCTCGGTTTTCTGGCTTCAGAACCTAGACCTTATCTCCAATCACGGCCCAGGTTTGAAAATGATGCAGAAATCAGAACTCTTTCCCCATGGCAAGAAAACTTGTGGTTGGCATGTTGTCCAAGGTTCAGTGTCGTTGAAACCAGTGTGGCCCATGAGGCCCCGCCCATGATAGCGGGCCACATTGATCACCAACACACATTGTGACCCTCAGCCTGAGCCCAGTCCTCAGGTAGGGCCTCTCAGTGGCTGGATGGAGAGACAGCATATTGAGCTTGCCATGACCCTAGGTCCCAATTTTTTTACCATACTTCGGGTTGTCCCTTCACTCTTCCCCAGGGCTCTGCTTTGGAATTCCTCTTTTGGTGGGAAACCTGAGGTAACAAACCTGAAAGGAGTCCTCCCATCCCACAGATTGTGGAAAAACAATGGGTATCGGGCCAAATCCAAGGAGAGCAATATTCGTCCATGGCCCATGAGGCCTCCCCAACATTCCACGGCCATCGCTGATACAAAATCCAGATTCAAAAGACTGAGCAAGAGCCTTCACACTCGCCCTTTTTTCATATCCCGAAGAGTTCTCCTCATGGTCTGTAGATCAGTCCTGCCATACCTATGACCCGAAACATAAGCCGAGTTTGTGTTTTCAGACAACTGTCCAAACAGCCGTGGCATACACACCCTACAGGCTCAGGCCCCTGCAGCCAAACCTGACAACTGTGCTTGCCCTCTCCAAGGGAATTGTATGTGCCCATTCAAATGGCCACAACCCTACTAATAGGATAAACCCCCAAAGTCCCTGAGGTCATCCCAATATTTGTGGCATCCCAGGACAAACAGGGGCAATCTGGGCCCATCTGAGCACCTACCGGCACTCAGACCCGTAGACTGATGCCCCCAGAGGTAAAAAGGAACGAACAGGCCCCTAGGCAGCTATCAGATCCATTGGTTTGTCTTCCAGGCATCTCTCCTCAGAGGCCTGGATTTCAATAACAGCATATGGCTGTTTCTTGACTCACCCATCAGAACAAATTTCATCTACACATGGGAAAATTGCACGATGGAGCTGTGTGAAAGCCTCTCTTTACGAGAACCCTTCAGGGCCCCAGTGCCACTGCTTCATTCCAACGTCTCCATAGACACAAAATCATATTAGGACACATCCACGGGAGAGTCCATTTCAACTCAGCCTCCTCGGTTGCTCCCCCACATCCAGCAGATCTAAAATGTCTTGTTGCTTGGAGACAATTGGAATGCGAGGTGGGCTACCGAGCCATCCATCCTTAGAACCCTGCTCGGAATCGTTGTCCTGGAGCCAACCAACAGGTCTCAATTGTCTGCAGAAGAATCTTTGCAGTTGGGAGCTTCTCACAACTCCCATCGTGGGAAAACCCCCATGGCCTCGTGATCCACCCCCCCTTCAAGAAGGGGCCATCAGGGACAGACTGTCCAACCTGAGCGATCATCTGATCCTCGCCCTGACTTCAGATGCACGAGATCTCGATTCAGGTCTGTAGATTGTGCCTGCCATATGCTCACCCAGAAACATAGGCCTAGCTTGGGTTCTCAGACTTCCGTCCTCAGACTACTGGCCCACAAGCCCTCCAGTTTGGCAATCCAGACTACAATGCAGCACTCTGCCTGCCCTCCAGAAGAAAAACATTGCCCTTTGGGGCTACCCAGAAACCCCAAATGAGTATCAACCTGCACGCCATTCGGCTGTACCCCAAATATATAGGCTGACCTGGGAACTAATGCCCTTTCTGACACAGCCTGAACCTGGACCTCCTGGCCCCACCCAGACAGCTGGCTGCACACTGATCACATGGGACCCGCCATGGCCATAGGTCGTCATCTCTTCTCAACCTCGGTTTTCAGCCTTCAGAACCTTGACCTTATCTCCAATCACGGCCCGGGTTTGAAAATGACGCAGACATTAGAACTCTTTCCCCATGGAAAGAATCCTTGTGGTTAGCATGTTGTACAAGGTTCATTGTAGTTGAAACCAGTGTGGCCAATGAGGCCCCGCCAATGCGTGCGGGCCACATTGGTCACAAACACACATTTTGACCCTCAGCATGAGCCCAGTCCTCAGGTAAGGCCTCTCAGGGCTGGATGGAGAGACAGCATATTGGGCTTGCCATGCCCCTAGGCCCCAATTTTTAACCATAGTTCGGGTTGTCCCTTCACTCTTCCCCAGGGCTCTGCTTTGGAATTCCTCTTTTGGTGGGACACCTGAGGTAACAATCCTGAAAGGAGTCCTCTCATCCCACAGATTGACGAAAAACAATTGAGATCGGGCCAAATCCACAGAGAGCAAGTTTCGTCCATGGCCCATGAGGCCTCCCCAACTTTCCACGGCCATCGCTGATACAAAATCCAGACACAAAAGCCTAAGAATGCGCCTCAGACTCGCTCATTCCTCATATCCTGAAGAGTTCTTCAGATAAGAACCTACACGGCACTCGAAGCCACCCAAAATATATAGTTTAACCTGGGAACTAATGCAGTGTCTGAGAACCTGAGCCCAGACCTCGTGACCAACACCCAGACAGCGGACCGCTCACTGAGGACATCAGACCTTCCATGGCCTTAGGTCATCTTCTCTTCCCTACCTCAGTTTTCAGGCTTCAGAACCTAGACCTTATCTCCAATCAAGGCCCAGGGTTGATTGTGATGCAGAAATCAGAACTCTTCCTTACCCATGGCAAGAAACCTTGTGGTTGGCATGTTGTCCAACGTTCAGGGTAGGAGAAACCAGCATTCACATTGAGGCCCCGCCCATTCTTGAGTGCGACGAGGGCATAACAGGCATTGTGACCCTCAGCGTGAGTCCTGTCCTCTAGTACGTCCTCTCAGTGGCTGGACCATTAGATGTCATAATGGGCTTGACATGTCCCTAGGCCCCAATTTTTAACCAGATTTCTGGTGGTCAAGTCGCCCCTCCCCAGGGTTCTACTCTGGAATCCCTCATTTGGTGGGACACCTGAGGTTGAAAAACAAAACAAAACAAATCAACAACAACAGAACAAACGGACTTCTTCCATCCCACAGAATGACCCCAAACTCTTTGGACGGGGCCAACCCCCAGAGAGTAAGACTCGTCCATTTCCCAAGAAGTCACCCGGAAATTTCACAACCATGAGTTACACGGTATCAAGAGACAAAAACTTGAGCAAGAGTCTCACACTCGCGCTTTTTTCATATCAGGAAGTGTACTCCTCATGGTCTGTAGATCAGTCCTGCCATACCTATGACCCGAAACATAAGCCGAGTTTGTGTTTCAGACAACTGTCCAAACAGCCCTGGCCTACACACCCTAAAGGCTCAGGCCCCTGGAGCCAAACCTGACGACTGTGCTTGCCCTCTCCAAGGGAATTGTATGTGCCCATTCCAATGGCCACAACCCTACTAAGAAGATAAACCTCCAAAGTCCCTGAGGCCATCCCTATACTTGTGGCTTCCCAGGACCAATGGGTAATCTGGGCCCATCTGAGCACCTACCGGCACTGAGACCTATAGACTGATGTCCCCAGACGTAAAAAGGAACGAACAGGCCCCTAGGCACCTATCGGATCCATTGCTTTGGTTTCAAGGCATCTCTCCTTAGAGCCCTGATTTTAATAACAGCATATGGCTGTTTCTTGACTCATCCATCAGAAGAAATCTCATCTACACATGGGATACTTGCACGATGGAGCTGTGTTAAAGGCTCTCTTAAGGAGAACCCTTTAGGGCCCCAGTGCCATGGCTTCATTCCAAGGTCTCCATAGACACATAATCATATTAGGTCACATCCACGGGAGAGTCCATTTGAACTCAGCCTCCTCGGTTGCTCCCCCAGATCCAGCAAATCTAACCTGTCATGGGGCTTGGAGACATTTGGAATGCGAGGTGGGCTACCCAGCTATCCATCCTTAGAACCCTCCTCAGAATCGTTGTCCTGGAGCCAACCAACAGGTCTCAATATTCCTGCAGAAGAATCTTTGCAGTTGGGAGCTTCTCACAACTCCCATCCTGGGAAAACCCCCATGGCCTCGTGATCCACCCCCACTTCAAGAAGGGGCCATCAGGGACAGAATGTCCAAACTGAGCGATCGTCGTCTGATCCTCGCCCTGACTTCAGATGCACGAGATCTCGATTCAGGCTATAGATTGTGCCTGCCATATACTCACCCAGAATCCTAGGCCTAGCTTGGGATCTCAGACTTCCGTCCTCAGAATACTGGCCCACAAGCCCTCCAGTTTGGTAATCTAGAATTACAATGCAGCACTCTGCCTGCCCTCCAGAATAAAAACATTCCCATCTGGGGCTACTCATAAACCCCAAATGAGGAGCAACGGGGCACGCCATTCGGCTGTACCCCAAATATATAGGCTGACCAGGGCACTAATGTCCTTTCTGACACAGCCTGATCCTGGACCTCCTTGCCGCACCCAGACAGCTGGCAGCACACTGAGCACATCGGACCCCTCATGGCCTTAGGTCGTCATCTCTTCTCAACCTCGGTTTTCAGGCTTCAGAACCTAGACCTTATCTCCAATCACGGCCCGGGCTTGAAAATGATGCAGAAATCAGAAGTCTTTTCCCATATCAAGAAGCCTTGTGGTTGGCATGTTTTCCAAGGTTCAGTGTAGTTGAAACCAGTGTAGCCCATGTGGCCCATCCCATGCTTGTGGGCCACATTGGTCACAAACACACATTGTGACCCTCAGCAGGAGCCCAGTCCTCAGGTAAGGCCTCTCAGTGGCTGGATGGAGAGACAGCATATTGGGCTGCCATGACCCTAGGCCCCAATTTTTAAACATAGTTCGGGTTGTCCCTTCACTCTTCCCCAGGGCTCTGCTTTGGAATTCCTCTTTTGGTGGGACACCTGAGGTAACAAACCTGAAAGGAGTCCTCCCATCCCACAGATTGACGAAAAACATTTGGGATCGGGCCAAGTCCACAGAGAGCAAGATTCGTCCATGGCCCATGAAGCCTCCCAAACCATTCCACGGCCATCGCTGATACAAAATCCAGAGACAAAAGCCTGAGCATGCGGCTCAGACTCGCTCATTCATCATATCGTGAAGAGTTCTTCAGATAAGAACCTACACGGCACTCGAAGGCACCCAAAATATATAGTCTAACCTGGGCACTAATGCACTGTCAACAACCTGAGCCCGGACCACGTGCCCAACACCCAGACAGCTGACCGCACACTGAGCACATCAGACCCGCCATGGCCTTAGGTCATCATCTCTTCCCTACCTCAATTTTCAGGCTTCAGAACCTAGACCTTATCTCCAATCACTGCCCAGGGGTGACTGTGATGCAGAAATCAGAACTCTTCCTTACCCATGGCAAGAAACCTTGTGGTTGGCATGTTGTCCAACATTCAGGGTAGGAGAAACCAGCATTCACATTGAGGCCCCGCCCATTCTTGAGTGCGACGAGGGCAGACACACGCATTGTGACCCTCAGCGTGAGTCCTGTCCTCTAGTACATCCTCTCAGTGGCTGGACCATTAGATGTCATAATGGGCTTGACATGTCCCTAGGCCCCAATTTTTAACCAGATCTGGTTGTCCAGTCGCCCCTCCCATGGGCTGTACTCTGGAATCCCTCATTTGGTGGGACACCTGAGTTTGAAAAACAAAACAAAACAAATCAACAACAACAAAGCAACGGACTTCTTCCATCCCACAGAATGACCCCAAACTCTTTGGACAGATCCAAACCCCCAGAGAGTATGACTCGTCCATTTCCCATGAAGTCACCCGGAAATTTCACGACCATGAGTGACACGATATCCAGAGACAAAAACTTGAGCAAGAGCCTCACACTCGCCCTTTTTTCATATCCCGAAGAGTTCTCCTCATGGTCTTTAGATCAGTCCTGCCATACCTATGACCCGAAACATAAGCCGAGTTTGTGTTTTCAGACAACTGTCAAAACAGCCGTGGCCTACACACCCTACAGGCTCAGGCCCCTGCAGCCAAACCTGACAACTGTGCTTGCCCTCTCCAAGGGAATTGTATGTGCCCATTCAAATGGCCACAACCCTACTAATAGGATAAACCCCCAAAGTCCCTGAGGCCATCCCAATATTTGTGGCATCCCAGGACAAACAGGGGCAATCTGGGCCCATCTGAGCACCTACCGGCACTCAGACCCGTAGACTGATGTCCCCAGAGGTAAAAAGGAACGAACAAGCCCCTAGGCACCTATCAGATCCATTGGTTTGTCTTCCAGGCATCTCTCCTCAGAGGCCTGGATTTCAATAACAGCATATGGCTGTTTCTTGACTCACCCATCAGAAACAAATTTCATCTACACATGGGAAAATTGCACGATGGAGCTGTGTGTGAAAGCCTCTCTTTAGGAGAACCCTTCAGGGCCCCAGTGCCACTGCGTCATTCCAAGGTCTCCATAGACACAAAATCATATTAGGACACATCCACGGGAGAGTCCATTTCAACTCAGCCTCCTCGGTTGCTCCCCCAGATCCAGCAGATCTAACCTGTCTTGTTGCTTGGAGACAATTGGAATGCGAGGTGGGCTCCCGAGCCATCCATCCTTAGAACCCTGCTCGGAATCGTTGTCCTGGAGCCAACCAACAGGTCTCAATTGTCCTGCAGAAGAATCTTTGCAGTTGGGAGCTTCTCACAACTCCCATCGTGGGAAAACCCCCATGGCCTCGTGATCCACCCCCCCTTCAAGAAGGGGCCATCAGGGACAGACTGTCCAACCTGAGCGATCATCTGATCCTCGCCCTGACTTCAGATGCACGAGATCTCGATTCAGGTCTGTAGATTGTGCCTGCCATATGCTCACCCAGAAACATAGGCCTAGCTTGGGTTCTCAGACTTCCGTCCTCAGACTACTGGCCCACAAGCCCTCCAGTTTGGCAATCCAGACTACAATGCAGCACTCTGCCTGCCCTCCAGAAGAAAAACATTGCCCTTTGGGGCTACCCAGAAACCCCAAATGAGTATCAACCTGCACGCCATTCGGCTGTACCCCAAATATATAGGCTGACCTGGGAACTAAGGCCCTTTCTGACACAGCCTGAACCTGGAACTCCTGGCCCCACCCAGACAGCTGGCTGCACACTGATCACATGGGACCCGCCTTGGCCTTAGGTCGTCATCTCTTCTCAACCTCGGTTTTCAGCCTTCAGAACCTTGACCTTATCTCCAATCACGGCCCGGGTTTGAAAATGACGCAGACATTAGAACTCTTTCCCCATGTAAAGAATCCTTGTGGTTAGCATGTTGTACAAGGTTCATTGTAGTTGAAACCAGTGTGGCCAATGAGGCCCCGCCAATGCGTGCGGGCCACATTGGTCACAAACACACATTTTGACCCTCAGCATGAGCCCAGTCCTCAGGTAAGGCCTCTCAGTGGCTGGATGGAGAGACAGCATATTGGGCTTGCCATGCCCCTAGGCCCCAATTTTTAACCATAGTTCGGGTTGTCCCTTCACTCTTCCCCAGGGCTCTGCTTTGGAATTCCTCTTTTGGTGGGACACCTGAGGTAACAATCCTGAAAGGAGTCCTCTCATCCCACAGATTGACGAAAAAACAATTGAGATCGGGCCAAATCCACAGAGAGCAAGTTTCGTCCATGGCCCATGAGGCCTCCCAAACATTCCACGGCCATCGCTGATACAAAATCCAGACACAAAAGACTAAGAATGCGCCTCAGACTCGCTCATTCCTCATATCCTGAAGAGTTCTTCAGATAAGAACCTACACGGCACTCGAAGCCACCCAAAATATATAGTTTAACCTGGGAACTAATTCAGTGTCTGAGAACCTGAGCCCAGACCTCGTGACCAACACCCAGACAGGCGACCGCTCACTGAGGACATCAGACCTTCCATGGCCTTAGGTCATCTTCTCTTCCCTACGTCAGTTTTCAGGCTTCAGAACCTAGACCTTATCTCCAATCAAGGCCCAGGGTTGATTGTGATGCAGAAATCAGAACTCTTCCTTACCCATGGCAAGAAACCTTGTGGTTGGCATGTTGTCCAACGTTCAGGGTAGGAGAAACCAGCATTCACATTGAGGCCCCGCCCATTCTTGAGTGCGACGAGGGCATAACAGGCATTGTGACCCTCAGCGTGAGTCCTGTCCTCTAGTACGTCCTCTCAGTTGCTGGACCATTAGATGTCATAATGGGCTTGACATGTCCCTAGGCCCCAATTTTTAACCAGATGTCTTGTGGTCAAGTCGCCCCTCCCGAGGGCTCTACTCTGGAATCCCTCATTTGGTGGGACACCTGAGGTTGAAAAACAAAAACAAAACAAATCAACAACAACAGAACAAACGGACTTCTTCCATCCCACAGAATGACCCCAAACTCTTTGGACGGGGCCAACCCCCAGAGAGTAAGACTTGTCCATTTCCCAAGAAGTCACCCGGAAATTTCACGACCATGAGTTACACGGTATCAAGAGACAAAAACTTGAGCAAGAGTCTCACACTCGCGCTTTTTTCATATCAGGAAGAGTTCTCCTCATGGTCTGTAGATCAGTCCTGCCATACCTAGGACCCGAAACATAAGCCGAGTTTGTGTTTCAGAAAACTGTCCAAACAGCCCTGGCCTACACACCCTAAAGGCTCAGGCCCCTGGAGCCAAACCTGACGACTGTGCTTGCCCTCTCCAAGGGAATTGTATGTGCCCATTCCAATGGCCACAACCCTACTAAGAAGATAAACCTCCAAAGTCCCTGAGGCCATCCCTATACTTGTGGCTTCCCAGGACCAATGGGTAATCTGGGCCCATCTGAGCACCTACCGGCACTGAGACCTATAGACTGATGTCCCCAGACGTAAAAAGGAACGAACAGGCCCCTAGGCACCTATCGGATCCATTGCTTTGGTTTCAAGGCATCTCTCCTTAGAGCCCTGATTTTAATAACAGCATATGGCTGTTTCTTGACTCATCCATCAGAAGAAATCTCATCTACACATGGGATACTTGCACGATGGAGCTGTGTTAAAGGCTCTCTTAAGGAGAACCCTTTAGGGCCCCAGTGCCATGGCTTCATTCCAAGGTCTCCATAGACACATAATCATATTAGGTCACATCCACGGGAGAGTCCATTTGAACTCAGCCTCCTCGGTTGCTCCCCCAGATCCAGCAAATCTAACCTGTCATGGGGCTTGGAGACATTTGGAATGCGAGGTGGGCTACCCAGCTATCCATCCTTAGAACCCTCCTCAGAATCGTTGTCCTGGAGCCAACCAACAGGTCTCAATATTCCTGCAGAAGAATCTTTGCAGTTGGGAGCTTCTCACAACTCCCATCCTGGGAAAACCCCCATGGCCTCGTGATCCACCCCCACTTCAAGAAGGGGCCATCAGGGACAGAATGTCCAAACTGAGCGATCGTCTGATCCTCGCCCTGACTTCAGATGCACGAGATCTCGATTCAGGCTATAGATTGTGCCTGCCATATACTCACCCAGAATCCTAGGCCTAGCTTGGGATCTCAGACTTCCGTCCTCAGAATACTGGCCCACAAGCCCTCCAGTTTGGTAATCTAGAATTACAATGCAGCACTCTGCCTGCCCTCCAGAATAAAAACATTCCCATCTGGGGCTACTCATAAACCCCAAATGAGGAGCAACGGGGCACGCCATTCGGCTGTACCCCAAATATATAGGCTGACCAGGGCACTAATGTCCTTTCTGACACAGCCTGATCCTGGACCTCCTTGCCGCACCCAGACAGCTGGCAGCACACTGAGCACATCGGACCCCTCATGGCCTTAGGTCGTCATCTCTTCTCAACCTCGGTTTTCAGGCTTCAGAACCTAGACCTTATCTCCAATCACGGCCCGGGCTTGAAAATGATGCAG
Source organism: Mustela putorius furo (assembly GCF_011764305.1). Lineage (NCBI taxonomy): Eukaryota > Metazoa > Chordata > Mammalia > Carnivora > Mustelidae > Mustela > Mustela putorius. Next base: position 94,610 of record NW_025421762.1, on the reverse strand, counting down.
AAATCAGAAGTCTTTTCCCATATCAAGAAGCCTTGTGGTTGGCATGTTTTCCAAGGTTCAGTGTAGTTGAAACCAGTGTAGCCCATGTGGCCCATCCCATGCTTGTGGGCCACATTGGTCACAAACACACATTGTGACCCTCAGCAGGAGCCCAGTCCTCAGGTAAGGCCTCTCAGTGGCTGGATGGAGAGACAGCATATTGGGCTGCCATGACCCTATGCCCCAATTTTTAAACGTAGTTCGGGTTGTCCCTTCACTCTTCCCCAGGGCTCTGCTTTGGAATTCCTCTTTTGGTGGGACACCTGAGGTAACAAACCTGAAAGGAGTCCTCCCATCCCACAGATTGACGAAAATATTTGGGATCGGGCCAAGTCCACAGAGAACAAGATTCGTCCATGGCCCATGAAGCCTCCCAAACATTCCACGGCCATCGCTGATACAAAATCCAGAGACAAAAGCCTGAGCATGCGGCTCAGACTCGCTCATTCATCATATCGTGAAGAGTTCTTCAGATAAGAACCTACACGGCACTCGAAGGCACCCAAAATATATAGTCTAACCTGGGCACTAATGCACTGTCAACAACCTGAGCCCGGACCACGTGCCCAACACCCAGACAGCTGACCGCACACTGAGCACATCAGACCCGCCATGGCCTTAGGTCATCATCTCTTCCCTACCTCAATTTTCAGGCTTCAGAACCTAGACCTTATCTCCAATCACTGTCCAGGGGTGACTGTGATGCAGAAATCAGAACTCTTCCTTACCCATGGCAAGAAACCTTGTGGTTGGCATGTAGTCAAACGTTCAGTGTAGTAGGGAAACCAGCATTCACCCTGAGGCCCCGCCGATTCTTGAGTGCGACGAGGGCAGAAACACGCATTGTGACCCTCAGCGTGAGTCCTGTCCTCTAGTACATCCTCTCAGTGGCTGGACCATTAGATGTCATAATGGGCTTGACATGTCCCTAGGCCCCAATTTTTAACCAGATCTGGTTGTCCATTCGCCCCTCCCATGGGCTGTACTCTGGAATCCCTCATTTGGTGGGACACCTGAGTTTGAAAAACAAAACAAAACAAATCAACAACAACAAAGCAACGGACTTCTTCCATCCCACAGAATGACCCCAAACTCTTTGGACGGATCCAAACCCCCAGAGAGTATGACTCGTCCATTTCCCATGAAGTCACCCGGAAATTTCACGACCATGAGTGACACGATATCCAGAGACAAACACTTGAGCAAGAGCCTCACACTCGCCCTTTTTTCATATCCCGAAGAGTTCTCCTCATGGTCTTTAGATCAGTCCTGCCATACCTATGACCCGAAACATAAGCCGAGTTTGTGTTTTCAGACAACTGTCCAAACAGCCGTGGCCTACACACCCTACAGGCTCAGGCCCCTGCAGCCAAACCTGACAACTGTGCTTGCCCTCTCCAAGGGAATTGTATGTGCCCATTCAAATGGCCACAACCCTACTAATAGGATAAACCCCCAAAGTCCCTGAGGCCATCCCAATATTTGTGGCATCCCAGGACAAACAGGGGCAATCTGGGCCCATCTGAGCACCTACCGGCACTCAGACCCGTAGACTGATGTCCCAGAGGTAAAAAGGAACGAACAAGCCCCTAGGCACCTATCAGATCCATTGGTTTGTCTTCCAGGCATCTCTCCTCAGAGGCCTGGATTTCAATAACAGCATATGGCTGTTTCTTGACTCACCCATCAGAACAAATTTCATCTACACATGGGAAAATTGCACGATGGAGCTGTGTGAAAGCCTCTCTTTAGGAGAACCCTTCAGGGCCCCAGTGCCACTGCGTCATTCCAAGGTCTCCATAGACACAAAATCATATTAGGACACATCCACGGGAGAGTCCATTTCAACTCAGCCTCCTCGGTTGCTCCCCCAGATCCAGCAGATCTAACCTGTCTTGTTGCTTGGAGACAATTGGAATGCGAGGTGGGCTCCCGAGCCATCCATCCTTAGAACCCTGCTCGGAATCGTTGTCCTGGAGCCAACCAACAGGTCTCAATTGTCCTGCAGAAGAATCTTTGCAGTTGGGAGCTTCTCACAACTCCCATCGTGGGAAAACCCCCATGGCCTCGTGATCCACCCCCCCTTCAAGAAGGGGCCATCAGGGACAGACTGTCCAACCTGAGCGATCATCTGATCCTCGCCCTGACTTCAGATGCACGAGATCTCGATTCAGGTCTGTAGATTGTGCCTGCCATATGCTCACCCAGAAACATAGGCCTAGCTTGGGTTCTCAGACTTCCGTCCTCAGACTACTGGCCCACAAGCCCTCCAGTTTGGCCAATCCAGACTACAATGCAGCACTCTGCCTGCCCTCCAGAAGAAAAAACATTGCCCTTTGGGGCTACCCAGAAACCCCAAATGAGTATCAACCTGCACGCCATTCGGCTGTACCCCAAATATATAGGCTGACCTGGGAACTAAGGCCCTTTCTGACACAGCCTGAACCTGGAACTCCTGGCCCCACCCAGACAGCTGGCTGCACACTGATCACATGGGACCCGCCTTGGCCTTAGGTCGTCATCTCTTCTCAACCTCGGTTTTCAGCCTTCAGAACCTTGACCTTATCTCCAATCACGGCCCGGGTTTGAAAATGACGCAGACATTAGAACTCTTTCCCCATGTAAAGAATCCTTGTGGTTAGCATGTTGTACAAGGTTCATTGTAGTTGAAACCAGTGTGGCCAATGAGGCCCCGCCAATGCGTGCGGGCCACATTAGTCACAAACACACATTTTGACCCTCAGCATGAGCCCAGTCCTCAGGTAAGGCCTCTCAGTGGCTGGATGGAGAGACAGCATATTGGGCTTGCCATGCCCCTAGGCCCCAATTTTTAACCATAGTTCGGGTTGTCCCTTCACTCTTCCCCAGGGCTCTGCTTTGGAATTCCTCTTTTGGTGGGACACCTGAGGTAACAATCCTGAAAGGAGTCCTCTCATCCCACAGATTGACGAAAAACAATTGAGATCGGGCCAAATCCACAGAGAGCAAGTTTCGTCCATGGCCCATGAGGCCTCCCCAACATTCCACGGCCATCGCTGATACAAAATCCAGACACAAAAGTCTAAGAATGCGCCTCAGACTCGCTCATTCCTCATATCCTGAAGAGTTCTTCAGATAAGAACCTACACGGCACTCGAAGCCACCCAAAATATATAGTTTAACCTGGGAACTAATTCAGTGTCTGAGAACCTGAGCCCAGACCTCGTGACCAACACCCAGACAGGCGACCGCTCACTGAGGACATCAGACCTTCCATGGCCTTAGGTCATCTTCTCTTCCCTACCTCAGTTTTCAGGCTTCAGAACCTAGACCTTATCTCCAATCAAGGCCCAGGGTTGATTGTGATGCAGAAATCAGAACTCTTCCTTACCCATGGCAAGAAACCTTGTGGTTGGCATGTTGTCCAACGTTCAGGGTAGGAGAAACCAGCATTCACATTGAGGCCCCGCCCATTCTTGAGTGCGACGAGGGCATAACAGGCATTGTGACCCTCAGCGTGAGTCCTGTCCTCTAGTACGTCCTCTCAGTGGCTGGACCATTAGATGTCATAATGGGCTTGACATGTCCCTAGGCCCCAATTTTTAACCAGATTTCTGGTGGTCAAGTCGCCCCTCCCCAGGGTTCTACTCTGGAATCCCTCATTTGGTGGGACACCTGAGGTTGAAAAACAAAACAAAACAAATCAACAACAACAGAACAAACGGACATCTTCCATCCCACAGAATGACCCCAAACTCTTTGGACGGGGCCAACCCCCAGAGAGTAAGACTCGTCCATTTCCCAAGAAGTCACCCGGAAATTTCACGACCATGAGTTACACGGTATCAAGAGACAAAAACTTGAGCAAGAGTCTCACACTCGCGCTTTTTTCATATCAGGAAGAGTTCTCCTCATGGTCTGTAGATCAGTCCTGCCATACCTATGACCCGAAACATAAGCCGAGTTTGTGTTTCAGAAAACTGTCCAAACAGCCCTGGCCTACACACCCTAAAGGCTCAGGCCCCTGGAGCCAAACCTGACGACTGTGCTTGCCCTCTCCAAGGGAATTGTATGTGCCCATTCCAATGGCCACAACCCTACTAAGAAGATAAACCTCCAAAGTCCCTGAGGCCATCCCTATACTTGTGGCTTCCCAGGACCAATGGGTAATCTGGGCCCATCTGAGCACCTACCGGCACTGAGACCTATAGACTGATGTCCCCAGACGTAAAAAGGAACGAACAGGCCCCTAGGCACCTATCGGATCCATTGCTTTGGTTTCAAGGCATCTCTCCTTAGAGCCCTGATTTTAATAACAGCATATGGCTGTTTCTTGACTCATCCATCAGAAGAAATCTCATCTACACATGGGATACTTGCACGATGGAGCTGTGTTAAAGGCTCTCTTAAGGAGAACCCTTTAGGGCCCCAGTGCCATGGCTTCATTCCAAGGTCTCCATAGACACATAATCATATTAGGTCACATCCACGGGAGAGTCCATTTGAACTCAGCCTCCTCGGTTGCTCCCCCAGATCCAGCAAATCTAACCTGTCATGGGGCTTGGAGACATTTGGAATGCGAGGTGGGCTACCCAGCTATCCATCCTTAGAACCCTCCTCAGAATCGTTGTCCTGGAGCCAACCAACAGGTCTCAATATTCCTGCAGAAGAATCTTTGCAGTTGGGAGCTTCTCACAACTCCCATCCTGGGAAAACCCCCATGGCCTCGTGATCCACCCCCACTTCAAGAAGGGGCCATCAGGGACAGAATGTCCAAACTGAGCGATCGTCTGATCCTCGCCCTGACTTCAGATGCACGAGATCTCGATTCAGGCTATAGATTGTGCCTGCCATATACTCACCCAGAATCCTAGGCCTAGCTTGGGATCTCAGACTTCCGTCCTCAGAATACTGGCCCACAAGCCCTCCAGTTTGGTAATCTAGAATTACAATGCAGCACTCTGCCTGCCCTCCAGAATAAAAACATTCCCATCTGGGGCTACTCATAAACCCCAAATGAGGAGCAACGGGGCACGCCATTCGGCTGTACCCCAAATATATAGGCTGACCAGGGCACTAATGTCCTTTCTGACACAGCCTGATCCTGGACCTCCTTGCCGCACCCAGACAGCTGGCAGCACACTGAGCACATCGGACCCCTCATGGCCTTAGGTCGTCATCTCTCTTCTCAACCTCGGTTTTCAGGCTTCAGAACCTAGACCTTATCTCCAATCACGGCCCGGGCTTGAAAATGATGCAGAAATCAGAAGTCTTTTCCCATATCAAGAAGCCTTGTGGTTGGCATGTTTTCCAAGGTTCAGTGTAGTTGAAACCAGTGTAGCCCATGTGGCCCATCCCATGCTTGTGGGCCACATTGGTCACAAACACACATTGTGACCCTCAGCAGGAGCCCAGTCCTCAGGTAAGGCCTCTCAGTGGCTGGATGGAGAGACAGCATATTGGGCTGCCATGACCCTATGCCCCAATTTTTAAACGTAGTTCGGGTTGTCCCTTCACTCTTCCCCAGGGCTCTGCTTTGGAATTCCTCTTTTGGTGGGACACCTGAGGTAACAAACCTGAAAGGAGTCCTCCCATCCCACAGATTGACGAAAAATATTTGGGATCGGGCCAAGTCCACAGAGAACAAGATTCGTCCATGGCCCATGAAGCCTCCCAAACATTCCACGGCCATCGCTGATACAAAATCCAGAGACAAAAGCCTGAGCATGCGGCTCAGACTCGCTCATTCATCATATCGTGAAGAGTTCTTCAGATAAGAACCTACACGGCACTCGAAGGCACCCAAAATATATAGTCTAACCTGGGCACTAATGCACTGTCAACAACCTGAGCCCGGACCACGTGCCCAACACCCAGACAGCTGACCGCACACTGAGCACATCAGACCCGCCATGGCCTTAGGTCATCATCTCTTCCCTACCTCAATTTTCAGGCTTCAGAACCTAGACCTTATCTCCAATCACTGTCCAGGGGTGACTGTGATGCAGAAATCAGAACTCTTCCTTACCCATGGCAAGAAACCTTGTGGTTGGCATGTAGTCAAACGTTCAGTGTAGGAGAAACCAGCATTCACCCTGAGGCCCCGCCGATTCTTGAGTGCGACGAGGGCAGAAACACGCATTGTGACCCTCAGCGTGAGTCCTGTCCTCTAGTACATCCTCTCAGTGGCTGGACCATTAGATGTCATAATGGGCTTGACATGTCCCTAGGCCCCAATTTTTAACCAGATCTGGTTGTCCATTCGCCCCTCCCATGGGCTGTACTCTGGAATCCCTCATTTGGTGGGACACCTGAGTTTGAAAAACAAAACAAAACAAATCAACAACAACAAAGCAACGGACTTCTTCCATCCCACAGAATGACCCCAAACTCTTTGGACGGATCCAAACCCCCAGAGAGTATGACTCGTCCATTTCCCATGAAGTCACCCGGAAATTTCACGACCATGAGTGACACGATATCCAGAGACAAACACTTGAGCAAGAGCCTCACACTCGCCCTTTTTTCATATCCCGAAGAGTTCTCCTCATGGTCTTTAGATCAGTCCTGCCATACCTATGACCCGAAACATAAGCCGAGTTTGTGTTTTCAGACAAACTGTCCAAACAGCCGTGGCCTACACACCCTACAGGCTCAGGCCCCTGCAGCCAAACCTGACAACTGTGCTTGCCCTCTCCAAGGGAATTGTATGTGCCCATTCAAATGGCCACAACCCTACTAATAGGATAAACCCCCAAAGTCCCTGAGGCCATCCCAATATTTGTGGCATCCCAGGACAAACAGGGGCAATCTGGGCCCATCTGAGCACCTACCGGCACTCAGACCCGTAGACTGATGTCCCCAGAGGTAAAAAGGAACGAACAAGCCCCTAGGCACCTATCAGATCCATTGGTTTGTCTTCCAGGCATCTCTCCTCAGAGGCCTGGATTTCAATAACAGCATATGGCTGTTTCTTGACTCACCCATCAGAACAAATTTCATCTACACATGGGAAAATTGCACGATGGAGCTGTGTGAAAGCCTCTCTTTAGGAGAACCCTTCAGGGCCCCAGTGCCACTGCGTCATTCCAAGGTCTCCATAGACACAAAATCATATTAGGACACATCCACGGGAGAGTCCATTTCAACTCAGCCTCCTCGGTTGCTCCCCCAGATCCAGCAGATCTAACCTGTCTTGTTGCTTGGAGACAATTGGAATGCGAGGTGGGCTCCCGAGCCATCCATCCTTAGAACCCTGCTCGGAATCGTTGTCCTGGAGCCAACCAACAGGTCTCAATTGTCCTGCAGAAGAATCTTTGCAGTTGGGAGCTTCTCACAACTCCCATCGTGGGAAAACCCCCATGGCCTCGTGATCCACCCCCCCTTCAAGAAGGGGCCATCAGGGACAGACTGTCCAACCTGAGCGATCATCTGATCCTCGCCCTGACTTCAGATGCACGAGATCTCGATTCAGGTCTGTAGATTGTGCCTGCCATATGCTCACCCAGAAACATAGGCCTAGCTTGGGTTCTCAGACTTCCGTCCTCAGACTACTGGCCCACAAGCCCTCCAGTTTGGCAATCCAGACTACAATGCAGCACTCTGCCTGCCCTCCAGAAGAAAAAACATTGCCCTTTGGGGCTACCCAGAAACCCCAAATGAGTATCAACCTGCACGCCATTCGGCTGTACCCCAAATATATAGGCTGACCTGGGAACTAAGGCCCTTTCTGACACAGCCTGAACCTGGAACTCCTGGCCCCACCCAGACAGCTGGCTGCACACTGATCACATGGGACCCGCCTTGGCCTTAGGTCGTCATCTCTTCTCAACCTCGGTTTTCAGCCTTCAGAACCTTGACCTTATCTCCAATCACGGCCCGGGTTTGAAAATGACGCAGACATTAGAACTCTTTCCCCATGTAAAGAATCCTTGTGGTTAGCATGTTGTACAAGGTTCATTGTAGTTGAAACCAGTGTGGCCAATGAGGCCCCGCCAATGCGTGCGGGCCACATTGGTCACAAACACACATTTTGACCCTCAGCATGAGCCCAGTCCTCAGGTAAGGCCTCTCAGTGGCTGGATGGAGAGACAGCATATTGGGCTTGCCATGCCCCTAGGCCCCAATTTTTAACCATAGTTCGGGTTGTCCCTTCACTCTTCCCCAGGGCTCTGCTTTGGAATTCCTCTTTTGGTGGGACACCTGAGGTAACAATCCTGAAAGGAGTCCTCTCATCCCACAGATTGACGAAAAACAATTGAGATCGGGCCAAATCCACAGAGAGCAAGTTTCGTCCATGGCCCATGAGGCCTCCCCAACATTCCACGGCCATCGCTGATACAAAATCCAGACACAAAAGTCTAAGAATGCGCCTCAGACTCGCTCATTCCTCATATCCTGAAGAGTTCTTCAGATAAGAACCTACACGGCACTCGAAGCCACCCAAAATATATAGTTTAACCTGGGAACTAATTCAGTGTCTGAGAACCTGAGCCCAGACCTCGTGACCAACACCCAGACAGGCGACCGCTCACTGAGGACATCAGACCTTCCATGGCCTTAGGTCATCTTCTCTTCCCTACCTCAGTTTTCAGGCTTCAGAACCTAGACCTTATCTCCAATCAAGGCCCAGGGTTGATTGTGATGCAGAAATCAGAACTCTTCCTTACCCATGGCAAGAAACCTTGTGGTTGGCATGTTGTCCAACGTTCAGGGTAGGAGAAACCAGCATTCACATTGAGGCCCCGCCCATTCTTGAGTGCGACGAGGGCATAACAGGCATTGTGACCCTCAGCGTGAGTCCTGTCCTCTAGTACGTCCTCTCAGTGGCTGGACCATTAGATGTCATAATGGGCTTGACATGTCCCTAGGCCCCAATTTTTAACCAGATTTCTGGTGGTCAAGTCGCCCCTCCCCAGGGTTCTACTCTGGAATCCCTCATTTGGTGGGACACCTGAGGTTGAAAAACAAAACAAAACAAATCAACAACAACAGAACAAACGGACATCTTCCATCCCACAGAATGACCCCAAACTCTTTGGACGGGGCCAACTCCCAGAGAGTAAGACTCGTCCATTTCCCAAGAAGTCACCCGGAAATTTCACGACCATGAGTTACACGGTATCAAGAGACAAAAACTTGAGCAAGAGTCTCACACTCGCGCTTTTTTCATATCAGGAAGAGTTCTCCTCATGGTCTGTAGATCAGTCCTGCCATACCTAGGACCCGAAACATAAGCCGAGTTTGTGTTTCAGAAAACTGTCCAAACAGCCCTGGCCTACACACCCTAAAGGCTCAGGCCCCTGGAGCCAAACCTGACGACTGTGCTTGCCCTCTCCAAGGGAATTGTATGTGCCCATTCCAATGGCCACAACCCTACTAAGAAGATAAACCTCCAAAGTCCCTGAGGCCATCCCTATACTTGTGGCTTCCCAGGACCAATGGGTAATCTGGGCCCATCTGAGCACCTACCGGCACTGAGACCTATAGACTGATGTCCCCAGACGTAAAAAGGAACGAACAGGCCCCTAGGCACCTATCGGATCCATTGCTTTGGTTTCAAGGCATCTCTCCTTAGAGCCCTGATTTTAATAACAGCATATGGCTGTTTCTTGACTCATCCATCAGAAGAAATCTCATCTACTCATGGGATACTTGCACGATCGAGCTGTGTTAAAGGCTCTCTTAAGGAGAACCCTTTAGGGCCCCAGTGCCATGGCTTCATTCCAAGGTCTCCATAGACACATAATCATATTAGGTCACATCCACGGGAGAGTCCATTTGAACTCAGCCTCCTCGGTTGCTCCCCCAGATCCAGCAAATCTAACCTGTCATGGGGCTTGGAGACATTTGGAATGCGAGGTGGGCTACCCAGCTATCCATCCTTAGAACCCTCCTCAGAATCGTTGTCCTGGAGCCAACCAACAGGTCTCAATATTCCTGCAGAAGAATCTTTGCAGTTGGGAGCTTCTCACAACTCCCATCCTGGGAAAACCCCCATGGCCTCGTGATCCACCCCCACTTCAAGAAGGGGCCATCAGGGACAGAATGTCCAAACTGAGCGATCGTCTGATCCTCGCCCTGACTTCAGATGCACGAGATCTCGATTCAGGCTATAGATTGTGCCTGCCATATACTCACCCAGAATCCTAGGCCTAGCTTGGGATCTCAGACTTCCGTCCTCAGAATACTGGCCCACAAGCCCTCCAGTTTGGTAATCTAGAATTACAATGCAGCACTCTGCCTGCCCTCCAGAATAAAAACATTCCCATCTGGGGCTACTCATAAACCCCAAATGAGGAGCAACGGGGCACGCCATTCGGCTGTACCCCAAATATATAGGCTGACCAGGGCACTAATGTCCTTTCTGACACAGCCTGATCCTGGACCTCCTTGCCGCACCCAGACAGCTGGCAGCACACTGAGCACATCGGACCCCTCATGGCCTTAGGTCGTCATCTCTTCTCAACCTCGGTTTTCAGGCTTCAGAACCTAGACCTTATCTCCAATCACGGCCCGGGCTTGAAAATGATGCAGAAATCAGAAGTCTTTTCCCATATCAAGAAACCTTGTGGTTGGCATGTTTTCCAAGGTTCAGTGTAGTTGAAACCAGTGTAGCCCATGTGGCCCATCCCATGCTTGTGGGCCACATTGGTCACAAACACACATTGTGACCCTCAGCAGGAGCCCAGTCCTCAGGTAAGGCCTCTCAGTGGCTGGATGGAGAGACAGCATATTGGGCTGCCATGACCCTAGGCCCCAATTTTTAAACATAGTTCGGGTTGTCCCTTCACTCTTCCCCAGGGCTCTGCTTTGGAATTCCTCTTTTGGTGGGACACCTGAGGTAACAAACCTGAAAGGAGTCCTCCCATCCCACAGATTGACGAAAAAACATTTGGGATCGGGCCAAGTCCACAGAGAGCAAGATTCGTCCATGGCCCATGAAGCCTCCCAAACATTCCACGGCCATCGCTGATACAAAATCCAGAGACAAAAGCCTGAGCATGCGGCTCAGACTCGCTCATTCATCATATCGTGAAGAGTTCTTCAGATAAGAACCTACACGGCACTCGAAGGCACCCAAAATATATAGTCTAACCTGGGCACTAATGCACTGTCAACAACCTGAGCCCGGACCACGTGCCCAACACCCAGACAGCTGACCGCACACTGAGCACATCAGACCCGCCATGGCCTTAGGTCATCATCTCTTCCCTCCCTCAGTTTTCAGGCTTCAGAACCTAGACCTTATCTCCAATCACTGCCCAGGGGTGACTGTGATGCAGAAATCAGAAATACTTCCTTACCCATGGGAAGAAACCTTGTGGTTGGCATGTTGTCCAAAATTCAGTGTAGGAGAAAACAGTATTCACCCTGAGGCCCCGCCCATTCATGAGTGCGATGAGGGCATAAACACGCATTGTGACCCTCAGCGTGTGTCCTGTCCTCTAGTACGTCCTCTCAGTGGCTGGACCATTAGATGTCATAATGGGCTTGATATGTCCCCAGGCCCCAGTTTTTAACCAGATTTCTTGTTGTCCAATCGCCCCTCCCCAGGGCTCTACTCTGGAATCCCTCATTTGGTGGGACACCTGAGGTTGAAAAACAAAACAAAACAAATCAACAGCAACAGAACAACGGACTTCTTCCATCCCACAGAATGACCCCGAATTCCTTGGACGGGGCCAAACCCCCAGAGAGTAAGACTTGTCCATTTACCATGAAGTCACCCGGAAATTTCACGACCATGAGTGTCACGATATCCAGAGACAAAAACTTGAGCAAGAGCCTCACACTCGCCCTTTTTCATATCCCGAAGAGTTCTCCTCATGGTCTGTAGATCAGTCCTGCCATACCTATGACCCTAAACATAAGCCGAGTTTGTGTTTTCAGACAACTGTCCCAACAGCTCTGGCCTACACACCCTACAGGCTCAGGCCCCTGGAGCCGAACCTGACGACTGTGCTTGCCCTCTCCACGGGAATTGTGTACGAGTTCCGGGGCTCAGGTTGTCAGACAGTGCATTTGTGCCCAGGTTAGACTACATATTTTGGGTGCATTCGAGTGCCGTGTAGGTTCTTATCTTAAGAACTCTTCAGGATATGAAGAATGAGCAGTCTGAGGCGCGTGCTCAGGCTTTTGTCTCTGGATTTTGTATCAGCGATGGCCGTGGAATGTTGGGGAGGCCTCATGGCCATGGACGAATCTTGCTCTCTGTGGATTTGGCCCGATCCCACTAGTTTTTCGTCAATCAGTGGAATGGGAGGACTCCTTTCAGGATTGTTACCTCAGGTGTCCCAACAAAAGAGGAATTCCAAAGCAGAGCCCTGGGGAAGTGTGAAGACACAACGCGAACTAGGGTTAAAAATGTGGGCCAAGGGGATGGCAAGCCCAGTATGCTGTCTCTCCATCCAGCCACTGAGAGGCCTTACCTGAGGACTGGGCTAAGGCTGAGGGTCACAATGTGAGTTTGCCCCCTATGTGGTCCGCGAACAATGGCAAGGCCTCATCGGACAAACAGGTTTCCACTACACTGAATGTTGGACAACAAGGCAACCACAAGGTTCTTGCCATTGGGAAGGAGTTTGGATTTCTGTATCATTTTCAAACCTGGGCAGTGATTGGAGATAAGGTCTAGGTTCAGAATCCTGAAAACCGAGGTTGGGAAGATATAACGACCTAAGGCATTGGCTGGTCCGATGTGCTCAGTGAGCGGCAAGCTGTCTGGGTGGGGCCAGGAGTTCCAGGCTCAGGCTCTGTCAGAAAGGGCATTATTGCCCAGGTAAGCCTATATATTTTGAATACAGCCAAGTGGCGTGCAGGTTGATCTTCATTTGGGGTTTCTGGGTAGCACCGGAGGGCAATGTTTTTCTTCTGGAGGGCAAGCTAAGTGCTGCATTGTAATTCTGGATAGCCAACCTGGAGGGCTTGTGGGCCATTAGTCTAAGGAGGGAAGTCTGAGGACACAAGCTAGGCTTAGGTTTCTGGGTGAGGACATGGCAGGCACAATATACAGACCTGAATCGAGATTTCGTGCATCTGAAGTCAGGGTGAGGATCAGACTATTTCTCAGGTTAGACCTTATGTCCCTGATGGCCCCTTCATGAAGGGGGGGGGGATCACGAGGCCATGGGGATTTCTAACCATGGGAGTTGTGAGAAGCTCACAAATGCAAAGATTCTTCTGCAGGACAATTGAGACCTGTTGGTTGGCTCCAGGCCAATGATTCCGAGCAGGGTTCTAAGGATGGATGACGGGGTAGGCCACCACGCATTCCAATTGTCTCCTAGCAACAAGACATGTTAGATCTGCTGGATATCGCAGAGCATCCGAATATGCTGAGTTGAATTGGACTCTCCCGTGGATGGGTCCTAATATTATTTTGTGTCTATGGAGACCTTGGAATGAAGCAGTGGCACTGGGGCCCTGAAGGGTTCTCCAAAAAGAGGCTTTGACACACCTCCCACGTGCAAGTTTCCCATGTGTAGATGAGTTTTGTTCTGATGGGTGAGTCAAGAAACAGCCATATGCTGGTACTGAAATCCAGGCCTCTAAGAAGATGCCTGGAAAACAAAGCAATGGATCCGATTAGGGCCTAGGGGACTGTTCGTTCCTTTTTACCTCTGGGGATATCAGTCTATGAGTCTGAGTGCAGGTAAGTTCTCAGATGGGCTCAGATTGCTCCAGTTTGTCCTGGGAAGCCACCACTATTGGGATGGCCTCAGGGACTTTGGAGGTTTTTCCTATTAGTAGGGTTGTGGCCTTTGGAATGGGCACACAGAAAACCCTTGGAGAGGGCAAGTACAGTCCTCAGGTTGGCTTCAGGGGCCTGAGCAAGTAGGGTGTGTAGGCCTGGGCTGTTTGGACAGTTGTCTGAAAACACAAACTCGGCTTATGTTTCTGGTCATAGGTATGGCAGGACTGATCTACAGACCATGAGGAGAACCCTTCGGGATATGAAGAAAGGGTGAATGTGAGGCTCTTGCTCAACTTTTTATCTCTGAATATCGTGTCAGTCATGGTCGTGAAATTTCCGGGTGACTTCATTGGAAATGGGCGGGTCTTACTCTCCGAGAGTTTGGCCCTGTCCAAAGAGTTTGGGGTCATTCTGTGGGATGGAAGAAGTCCGTTTTTTTGTTGTTGTTTTGTTTTGTTTTGTTTTTCAAACTCAGTTGTCCCACCAAATGAGGGATTCCAGAGTAGAGCCCTGGGGAGGGGCGATTGGACAACCAGAAATCTGGTTTAAATTTGGGGCCTAGGGAAATGTCAAGCCATTATGGCATCTAATGGTCTAGCCACTGAGAGGACTTAGTAGAGGACAGGACTCATGCTGAGGGTCACAATGCGAGTTTATGTCCTCATCGCACTCAAGAATGGGCGGGACCTCAGGGTGAATGCTGGTTTCTCCTACACTGAACCTTGGACAACATGGCAACCACAAGGTTTCTTTCCGTGGATAAAGAGGAATTCTGATTTCTGCATCACACTCACCCCTGGGCATTGATTGTAGATAAGGTCTAGGTTCTGTAGCCTGAAATCTGAGGTAGGGAAGAGATGATGACCTAAGGCCTTGGCGGGTCTGATGTGCTCAGTGTGCGGTCAGCTGTCTGGGTGTTGGTCACAAGGTCCGGGCTCAGGTTGTCAGACAGTGCATTAGTGTCCAGGTTAGGCTATATATTTTGGGTGCATTCGAGAGCCGTGTAGGTTCTTATCTGAGGAACTCTTCAGGATATGAAGAATGAGCGAGTCTGAGGCGCGTGCTCATGCTTTTGTCTCTGTATTTTGTATCAGCGATGGCCGTGGAATGTTGCGGAGGCCTCATGGCCATGGACGAATCTTGCTCTCTGTGGATTTGGCCCAATCCCAATTGTTTTTCGTCAATCTGTGGGATGGGAGGACTCCTTTCAGGTTTGTTACTTCAGGTGTCCCACCAAAAGAGGAATTCCAAAGCAAAGCCCTGGGGAAGAGTGAAGGGACAACCCGAATTATGGTGAAAAATTGGGGCCTAGGGCCAGGCAAGCACAATATGCTCTCTCTATATACAGCCACTGAGAGGCCTTACCTGAGGACTGGGCTCAGACTGAATGTCACAATGTGTGTTTGTGACCAATGTGGCCCGCAAGCATGGGCGGGGCCTCATGGGCCCCACTGGTTTCAACTACACTGAACCTTGGACAACATGCAAACCACAAGGTTTCTTGCCATGGGGAAAGAGTTCTGATTTCTGCATCATTTTCCAACCCTGGCATAGATTGGAGATAAGGTCTAGGTTCTGCAGCCTGAAAACCGAGGTTGAGAAGAGATGACGACCTAAGGCCATGGCGGGTCCGATGTGCTCAGTGTGCGGCCAGCTGTCTGGGTGGGGCCAGGAGTTCCAGGCTCAAGCTCTGTCAGAAAGGGCATTAGTGCCCAGGTCAGCCTATATATTTGGGGTACAGCCGAATGCCGGTCAGGTTGATCCTCATTGGGGTTTTCTGGGTCGCCCTAGAGGGCAATGTTTTTCTTCTGGAGGGCAGGCAGACTGCTGCATTGTAGTCTGGATTGCCAAACTGGAGGGCTTGTGGGCCAGTAGTCTGAGGACTGAAGTCTGAGAACCCAAACTAGGCCTAGGTTTCTGGGTGAGGATATGGCAGGCACAATCTACAGACCTGAATCGAGATCTCGTGCATGTGAAGTCAGGGCGAGGATCATATGATCGCTCAGGTTTGACATTCTGTCCCTGATGGCCCCTTCTTGAAGGGGGGGTGGATCGCGAGGCCATAGGGGTTTTCCCACGATTGGAGTTGTGAGAAGCTCCCAACTGCAAAGATTCTTCTGCAGGACAATTGAGACCTGTTGGTTGGCTCCAGGACAACGATTCCGAGCAGAGTTCTAAGGATGGATGGCTGTGTAGCCCACCTTGCATTCCAATTGTCTGCAAGCAACAAGACAGGTTTGATCTGCTGGATCTGGGGCAGCAACCGAGGAGGCTGAGTTGAAATGGACTCTCCAGTGGATGTGTCCTAATATGATTTTGTGTCTATGGAGTCCTTGGAATGAAGCGGTCGCACTGGGGACCTGAAGTGTTCTCCTAAAGGGAGGCTTTCACACAGCTCCATCGTGCAAGTGTCCCATGTGTAGATGAGATTTGTTCTGTGGGTGAGTCAAGAAACAGCCATATGATGTTATTGAAATCCAGGCCTCTGAGGAGAGATGCCTGGAAGGCAAACCAATGGATCCGATAGTTGCGTAGGGTCCTGTTCATTCCTTTTTTCATCTGGGGACGTCCGTGTACGGGTTGAGTGCAGGTAGGGGCTCAGATGGGCCCAGAGTGCCCCTGTATGACCTTGGAAGCCACAAATATTGGGATGGCTTCTGGGTCTTTGGAGGTTTATCCTATTAGTAGGTTTGTGGCTATTGGAATGGGCACATACAATTCCCTTGGAGAGGGAAAGCACAGTCGTCAGGTTTGGCTCCAGGGGCCTGAGCCTGTAGGGTGTGTAGGCCAGGGCTGTTTGGACCGTTGTCTGAAAACACAAACTCGGCTTATGTTTCGGGTCATAGTTATGGCAGGACTGATCTACAGACCATGAGGAGAACACTTCGGGATATGAAAAAAGGGCGAGTGTGAGGCTCTTGCTCAAGTTTTTGTCTCTGGATATCGTGTCACTCATGGTCGTGAAATTCCCGGGTGACTTCATGGGAAATGGATGAGTCTTATTCTCTGGGGTTTGGCCTTGTCCAAAGAGTTTGAGGTCATTCTGTGGGATGGAAGAAGTCCGTTTTTTTGGTTGTTGTTGTAATTTTGTTTTGTTTTGTTTTTTAACCTCAGGTGTCCCACCAAATGAGGGATTCCAGAGTAGAGCCCTGGGGAGGGGCGACTGGACAACCAGAAATCTGGTTAAAAATTGGGGCCTAGGGACATGTCAAGCCCATTATGACATCTAATGGTCCAGCCACTGAGAGGACTTACTAGAGGACAGGACTCACGCTGAGTGTCACAATGCGTGTTTATGCCCTAGTCACACTCAAGAATGGGCGGGGCCTCAGGGTGAATGCTGGTTTTTCCTACACTGATCGTTGGACAACATTCCAACCACTAGGCTTCTTGCCTTGGATAAGGAGGAGTTCTGATTTCTGCATCACATTCAACCCTTGTCAGGGCTTGGAGTTAAGGTCTAAGTTCTGAAGCCTGAAAAGATAGGTTGGGAAGAGATAACGAGCTAAGGCCATGGCGGGTGTGATGTTCTCAGTGTGCGGTCAGCTGTCTCGCTTTTGGTCAGGAGGTCCGGGCTCACTCTGTATCAGACAGTGTATTAGTGGCCAGGTTAGACTATCTAATTTGGGTACATTCGAGTGCCGTGTATGTCTATCCTCATTTGGGTTATGTGAGAAACTCCACAGTTCAAAATTTTTCTTCTGGAAGGCAGGCAGAATGCATCATTTTGTGTCCCGAATTTCCAAATGTGAGGGCTTGGGGGCCAGGAGTGTGAGGACAGAAGTCTGAGAACACAAGCTAGTCATAGGTTTCAGGGCTAGGGCAAGGAAAGCACACTCTGCAGAGCTGCATCGAGATCTCGTGCATCTGAATTCAGGGTGAAGATCAGACGTTGTCTTAGGTTGGAGTTCCTGTCCATGATTTCCCCTCATAAATGGGGGGGGGGGCATCACAAAGCCATCTAGATTTTCCCAGTTTGGGAGTTGTGAGATGCTCCAAAACTCAAGGATTCCTTCTGCTGGACATTTGAGACCTGTTGGATGCCTCCAGGACATCCCATACGGAACGACACCAGAGCAGAGCTCTAAGGATGGATGGTTCGGCAGCCCGCCTCGCATTCCAATTGTCTCCTAGTCTAGACAGGTTCAGTCTGCTCGCTCTGGGGGAGCAACCAAGGGAGCTAGGTTGAAATGGAATTTCCTGCAGATGGGTTCTAATGTGGATTTCTGTCCATGGAGACCTTGTAATGGGGCAGTGGCACACAGGCCCTGAAGGATTCTCCTAACTGGTGGTTTTGAGACATCTTCAAAGGATAATTTTCCCATGTGGAGAAGAGATTTGTTCTGATTGCTGCCTCATGAAATCCCCATATGCTAATATTGGAAACCAGGCCTCTGAGGAGAGATATATGTAACCGAAAGCAATGAATCTGATTCAGGCCTAGGGGCCTGTATGATTCAATCTTCTTCTCTGGGGACATCCATCTACGCTGAGTAGAGGTAGATGCTTAGCTGGTTTCAGATGACCCTTGTTTGTCCTGGGCGGCCTACATAATTGGGATGTCCTTGGGGACTCTGGAGGTTTTTCCTAATTTGTACGATTGTGGACAATGGAATGGGCAGAATTCCCGTGGTATGGACAGGCACAGTCCTGATGTGTGTCTCCAGGGGCCCCAGCCTGAAGGGTCTGTGGGCCAGGAATGTGGGGACAGAAGTCTGAAAACACAAACTCGGCTTAGGTTTGGGAAGTAGGTATGGCAGGCCCGATCTACAGACCGTGAGGAGAACAAAATACGGGATACGACAAAAGAGCGAGTGTGAGGCGCTTGCTCAGACTTTTGTCTCTGGATTTGTTGTCAACGATGGCTGTGGAATCTCGGGGAGGCCTCATGGGCCATGGACGAGACTTCCTCTCTGTGGATTTGGTCCAATTCCAATTGTTTTGGGTCAATCTGAAGGATGGGAGTAGTGCTTTTAGTTTTGTTACCTCAGGTGTCCCACCAAAAGAGGGATTCCAAAGCAGAGCTCTGGGGTGGGATGAATGGACAACCCGAACAATCCAATTGGGGTGAGGTCGAGAACCGAGCAGGTTGATCCTCATTTGGGATTTATGGAGATCCCCATAGAGCAACGTTTTTCTTCTGGAGGGCCAGTATAGGGCTGCATTTTGGTTCCAGAATTCCACGTCTTGAGGACATGTTTGCCAGGAGTGTGAGGAAGGAAGTCTGAAAACACAAGGTAGCACGAGGTTTGGGCCCACTGTGCAGAGGCTGAATCGAGATCTCCTGCATCTGAGGTCAGGGCGAGTATCAGATGTTGCCTCAAGCTGGAGTTTGTGTCCATGACGGCCCCTTCCTGAAGGGGGTGGGGGAGTCATGAGGCCAGGGAGGTTTCCCTACGCTGGGAGTTGTGAGCTGCTCCAAACTTCAAAGTTTCCTTCTTCAGGACTTTCGAGTACTATTGGATGGTTCCAGGATGCCCCATACAGAAAGACTCGAGAGCAGGGGCCTAAGCATGGATGCCGAGAAACGCCAACTCACCTTCCCATTGCCTGGTCGAGACAAGGCACGCTCAATCTGCGGGCTCTTGGGTGAGCTACCCAGAAGGCTGAGTTTAAATGGACTTTCCTGAGGATGAGTCATAATGTGGGTTGGTGGCCATGGAGACCTTGGAATGTGGCAGTAGCTGAGGGACTCTGCAGGATTCTCCTACCCGAAGGGTTTGACACAACTCCAACAAGGAAGCTTTCCATGTGGAGATGAGAGGTGTTCTTTCTGGTGCCTCAGGATAGCCCCATATGCTGGTTTTCGAACCCAGGCCTCTGAGGAGTGATACCTGGACACCAAAGCCAGAGTTCATAATAGGGCCTAGGGGCCTGTCTGGTTCAATCTTCTGTCTCTGCGGATATCAGTCTGTGTGTCTGCATGGAGGTAGTAGTTGCTCAGCTGGTGTCATAATGCCCCTGTTTATCCAGTGCGGCTTGCGGTAGTGGGATGTCCTTGGGGACCTTGAGGTTTCTACTATTTTGTAGAGTTGTGGCCAATGGAACGGGCAGTTTCTTAGGAGAGAGCAGGCACAGTTCTGTGGTGTGGCTCCAGAGACCCCAGCCTGGAAGTGGTGTGGGCCACGGCTGTGCAGACAGACATCCAAAAACCCAAACTCAGCTCAGGTTTGGGGCCGAGGTTATGGCAGGCCTGATCTACAGTCCGTGAGGGGAGCTCCTCTGGATATGAAAGAAGGGTGAGAGGCAGGCAGTCGCTCAGTCTTTTGTCTCTGGATATTTTGTCTACAATGGCCGTTTAATGTAGGAGTTGCCTCATGGGTCGTAGAAGTCTCCCTCTCTGGTAGTTTGTCCAGCCCCCAAGAGTTTGGGGTCATTCTGTGGGAAGGGAAGAGTCCTGTTTTCTGCTTCATGTGCCCCCCCAGTAGAGGGATTCTGGAGCATAGCAGTGGGTACTGACAACTGGAATACTCGCTCTCTGGTTAAGCCTGGGGCCCTATGGATATGACAAGCCCCATATGCAAGATCTTGGTCCAGACACTGAGAGGCGTTACTTTAATACGGGACTCACGCTACAGGTCACAATGCATGTCTGTTCCCTAGGCGGTCCTCAAGCACTGGCGTGTCCTTTCCGACAATGCAGGTTTTCCCACATTGAATGTTGGACAACATGCCAACCACAAGGTTTCTGGCCATGGGGAAGGAGGAATTCTAATTTCTGCATCACGTTCATCCATGGGCAGTGATTGGAGATAAGGTCTAGGTTCTGAAGCCTGAAAACCGAGGTTGGGAAGAGATGACGAACTACAGCCATAGCGGGTCCCTTGTGTCCAGGTTGGAGCCAGCTGTCTAGGTGTCGTTTGGGATGTCTTGTCTCAGGCTGTGCCAGACAGGGCATTACTATTCAGGGTAGGCTGTATAATTGCTTTACAGTCGAGTGGCATGCATTAGATAATCATTTGGGGTTTCTTATTAGCAGCATAGGTCAAAGTTTTTCTTCTGGAGGGCAGGCAGAGTGCAGCATTGTGGCTTCGGAATTCCCAAACTGGAGGGCTAATGGGGCAGGAGAGTGAGGATGGAAGTCTGAGAACACAAGCTAGGCTTAGGTTTCGGGGAATGGACATGGCAGGCACACTCTGCAGAGCTCAATTGAGATCTCATGAGTCTGAAGTCAGGTCGAGGATCAGACTTTGGCTCAGGTTGGAGTTTCTGTCCATGTTGGCCCCTTCATGAAGGGGGGGGGGCATTATGAGGCCATGGGGGTTTTCCCACTATTAGAGTTGTGAGATGCTCCAAACTGCAAGGATTCCTTCTGTGGGACAATTAAGATTTGTTGGATGGCTCCAAGACGTATCATACGGTATTTTTCCAGAACAGGGTTCTAAGTATGGATGCCTGGACAGACAGCCTCAATTCCAATTGTCTCCTAGCAACAAGAAACGTTTGATCTGCTGGCTTGGGGTAGCATCAGAGGGGGCTGAGTTGAAATGGGCTTTCCTGAGGATGGTCTTAAATGAGTTGAAATGGACTTTCCTGAGGATGGTCTTAATGTTGATTTGAGTCCATTGAGACCTTGGTATGGGGCAGTGGCACCAGGGCCCTGAAGGATTCTCCTAACCAGAGGTTATAACAAAGCTCCAATGAGCAAGTTTTCCATGGGGAGACGAGATTTGTTCTCATTGGTGCCTCAGGAAACCACCATTTGCTGGTATTGGAAATGAGGCCTCTGAGGAGAGATGCCTGGAAACCAAAGCAATGGATCTGATTAGGGCCTAGGGGCCTGTCCGGTTCAATATTCTTCTCTGGGGACATCTTTTGTCTGAGTGGAGGTAGTTGCTCAGCTGGTTTGAGATCACACCTGTTTGTCCTGGGCGGCCCACACTATTGGGATGGCCTCGGTAAGTTTGGAGGTTTTTTCTAATTTGCAAGGTTGAGGCCAATGGAATGGGAAGAATTCTCTTGAAAGGGAAGCACAGTCCCGAGGTGTGGCTCCAGGAACCCAAGTGTGGAGCGTGTGTGGTCCAGGGCTATTTGGACAAAAGTCTGAAAACACAAACTCCACTTAGGTTTGGGTCTGTAGGTATGGCCGGCCCGATATATAGACCGTGAGGAGAACTCTTTGGGATATGAACAAAGGGCGAAAGTGAGGTGCTTGCTCATGCTTATTTTTTTCTGGATATGTGTCACCGATTGCCATGGAATGTTCGGGTGTCCTCATGGGCAATCGATGAGGCTCCCTTTCTGGGGATTTGACCCAATCCCAAGAGTTTGGGGTCATTCTGTGGGAAGGGAGGCGGCCTTTCTGTTTTCTTTTTACCTCAGGTGGACCACCAAAAGAGGGATTCCACAGCAGAGTCCTGGGGAGGGGCGACTGGACAACCAGACCTCTGGTTAACATTGGGACCTAAGAACATGGCAAGCCCCATATGTGGGCTCTTGGTCCAGACACTGAGAGGCCTTCCTTGAGCATAGGGCTCACATTGAGTTTCACAATGTGTTTTTGTGCCCAAGGAGCCCCTCAAGTCAGGGCGTGGCATAATGTACCATGCTGGTTTCTCCTACACTGAACGATGCACAATATGGCAACCACAAGTTTTCTGGCCATGGGGAAGAAGGAGTTCTAATTTCTGCAACACTTTCACTCCTGGACTGTGATTGGATTTAAGTTCTAGGTTCTGAAGCCTGAAAACTGAGGTTGGGAAGAGATGAAGACCTAAGGCCATGGTGTGTCTGATGTGCTCAGTGTTCGACCACCTGTTGAGTGTGGGTTGGGAGGTGCAGGCTCAGGCTGTGGCAGACAGGGAATTAGTGCCCAGGCTAGACTGTATCATTGGGGTGCAGTCGAGTTTCATGCAGGTTGGTACTCATTTGTGGTTACTGGGTAGCCCCAGAAGGCAAAGTTTTTCTTCTGGAAGGAAGACACAGTGCCACATAGTGGCTCCAGAATTCCCAAACTGGAAGGCTTGTGGGCCAGGAGTGTGAGGAAAAAATTCTGAGAACACAAGCCAGACTTATATTTCGGGGTGAGGGGACGGCAGGAACCCTCTGCAGAGATGATTCGAGATCCCGTGTACCTGAAGACAGAGCTAGGATCAGACGTTGGCTCAGGTTGGAGTTTCTGTCCATGACGGCCCCTTCATGAAGGGGAGGGTGTCACGAGGCCATGGAGGTTTTCCCACGATGGGAATTGTGAGATGCTCCAAACCGCAATGATTCCTTCCGTGGGAAAGTCGAGACCTGCTGGATGGCTCCAGGACATCCCATAAGGAAGTTATCCAGAGCAGGGTTCTAAGGATGGATGACTGGGCAGCCTGCCTCCCCATTCCAGGTGTCTCATAGCGCCAAGGCAAGTTCGATCTGCTGGATCTAGGGGAGTAACCGAGGCGGGTGTGTGTTGAAATGGGTGAGTTGAGGATGGGTCATAATGTGCATTTGTGTCCATGGAGACCTTGGAATGGGGTGCTTGATCCGGGGCCTTGAGGGATGTTCATAACCGGAGGTTTTGATGGAGCTCTAAAGAGTACGTTTCCTATGTAGAGAAGAGAATTGTTTGGATGAGTGCCTAAGGAATCTCCCGTATGCTGGTATTGGAAACCAGGCCTCTGAGGAGAGATGCCTGGAAACAAAAGCAATGGATATGATTAGGGCCTAGGTGCCTGTCTGGTTCAATCTCTTTCCTGGGGATACGTGTCTATGGATCTGAGGGGAGGTAGTTGCTCGGCTTGTGTCAGATAGCCCCTGTTTGTCCTGGGCAGCCTATAATATTGGGAATGGCCTCGGGACTTTGGAGTTTCTCCTAATCTATAGGGTTGTGGCCAATGGAATGGGCAGAAATCCCCTGGAGAGGGCAGGCACAGTCTGAGTTTGGCTCTAGGGGCCAAGCCTTGAGGGTGTGTGGGCCAGGCCTGTGGGGACAGAAGTTTGAAAACACAAACTCCGCTTAGGATTGGGGACATAGGTATGGCACGCCCAATCTACAGACCGTGATAGCACTTCGGGATATGAAAAAGGGTGAGTTTGAGGTGCTTGCTCAGGTTTTGTCTCTGGATTTGTGTCAACAATGTGGGTCGAATGCTGGCGTGGCCTCATGGGTTGTGGACGGCTTTCCTTCTCTGAGGATTGGACCCAATCCCAAGAGTTTAGGTACATTCTGTGGGATGGGAGGAGTCCTTTCTGTTTTTTATTTTATTTTATGTACCTCATGTGTGCCAATAAAAGAGGGATTCCAGAGCAGAGTCCTTGGGAGGGAGAACTGGATTACCCCACCTCTGTTTAAGTTTGGGGGCTTAGGGGCATGGCAAGTCCAATATGTGGGCACTTGATTCAGACACTGAGAGGTCTTCCTTGAGGACAGGGCTCATGCTGAGGGTCACAATGCCTATTTCTGCCCATCAAGGCCCGCAAGCATGGGAAGGGCCTCATGGGCCACGCTGGATTCTCCTACACTGAACGTTGGAGAATATGCCAACCACAAGGTTTCCGGCCATGGCTAAGGAAGAGTTGTGATTTCTGCATCACGTTCACCCCTGAACAGTGATTGGAGTTTAGGTCTAGGTTCTGAAACCCGAAAACCGAGGTTGGGAAGAGATGAAGACCTAAGGACCTGATGGGTACAATGAGCTCAGTGTGTGGCTAGCTGTTGAGCGTAGGTCTGGAGGTGTGGGCTCATGCTGTGTCAGAAAGGGCATTAGACAGGGTAGACTGTATATTTGGGGTGCTGTCGAGTGGCGTTCAGTTGATCCTCATTCGGGTTTCTAGGTAGCTCCATAAGGCAACGTTTTTCTTCTGGAGGGCAGGCAGAATGCTGCATTGTGGCCCCAGTATTGCCAAACTGTAGGGCTTTTGGGCCAGGGTTGTGAGGACGGTAGTCTGAGAACACAAGCTAGGCTTAGTTTTTGGGGTGAGGGCACAGAAGGCACACTCTGCAGAGCTGAATCAAGATCTCATGCACATGAAGCCAGGGCGAATATCAGACGTTTGCTCAGGTTGGAGTTTCTGTCCATGATGGCCCCTTTATAAAGTGGAGCGTCTCAAGAGGCCATGAAGATTTTCCCACAATGGGAGTTGTGAGATGCACCAGACTGCAAAGATTCCTTCTGTGGGACACTTGAGACCTGTTGGATGGCTCTAGGATATCCCATATGGAACGACTCCAGAGTAGGGTTCTAAGGATGGATGCCAGGGCAGCCTGCCTCCCATTCTAGTTGTCTCCTAGCAACAAGGCAGGTTTGATCTGCAGGCCCTGGGGGAGAAACCAAGGGGGATGAGTTGACATGGACTCTACCGAGGATAGATCATAATGTGGGTTTAAGTCCATGGATACCTTGGAATGGGGCGCATGATCCGGGGCCCTGAAAGATTCTCCTAAACAGAGGTTTTTATAGAGCTCCAAAGAGTACATTTCCTATGTGGAGACGAGATTTTTCTATGAGTGCCTCAGTAATCCCCCATATGCTGGTATTGGTAACCAGGCCTCTGAGGAGAGATGACTGGAAACAAAAGCAATGGATCTGATTAGGGCCTAAGTGCCTCTCTAGTTCAATCTTATTCTATGGGGATATCTGTCTCTGGGTCTGAATGGAGGTAGTTTCCTAACTTGTGAAAGATCATCCCTGTTTGTCCTGGGCAGCCAACACTATTGGGATGGCCTCGGGGAGTTTGGAGGTTTCTCCTAATCTATAGGGTTGTGGCCAATGGAAATGGCAGAATTCCCCTGGAGAGGGAAGCCACAGTCCTCGGGTGTGGCTCCAGGGGCCCCAGCTTGGATGGTGTGTGGGCCAGGACTGTGGGGACAGAAGTCTGAAAACACAAACTCAGCTTAGGTTTTTGGATGTATGTATGAAGGCTCGATCTACAGACCGTGAGAATTTTCCGGGCTATGAACAAAGGGCGAGTATGTGGCGTTTGCTCAGGCCTTTGTCTCTGGATTTTGTGCCTACAGTGGCCGTGGAATGTCGGGGTGTCCTAAAGGGCCATGGACAAGTCTTTCTCTGGTGATTTGGCCTGATCCCAAGTGGTTGGGATCATTCTGTGGATGGGAAGAGTCCTTTCTGTATTTTTTTTTTTTTACCTCAGGTGTCCCACCAAAGAGGGATTCCAGAGCAGAGCCCTGAGTAGGGGTGACTAGACATCTCTAACTCTGGTTGAGATTGGGGGACTAGGGACTTGGCAAGCCCCATATGTGGGCTGTTGTTCCAGTCACTAAGAGGCTTTACATGAGGATAGGGCTCATGCTGAGGGTCACAATGTGTGTTTGTGCAAATTGTAGCCCTCAGGGATAGGTGGGGCCTCATAGTCCATGCTGCTTTCTCCTAAAATGAACGTTGGACAACATGCCAACCACAAGGTTTCTTGCCATGGCGAAGGAGAAGTTCTGATTCTTGTATCACGTTCACTCCTGAGCAGTGAGTGGAGATAAGGTCTAGGTTCTGAAGGTGAAAACTGAGGATGGGTAGAGATGATGGCCGAAAGCCATTGTGGGTTTGATATGCTCAGTGTACAGCCAGCTGTCTGGGTGTTGGACTGGAGGTCTGCCCTCAGGCTGTGTCAGACAGGGCTTTAGTGCACTGGCTAGATTGTATAATTGGGGTTTGGTCGAGTGGCATGCAGATTGTTACTCATTTGGCGTTTCTGGTTAGCCCTATAGGGCAACATTTTTCTTCTGGAGGGCAGGCAGAGTGCTGCATTGTGTCTCCAGAATTGGCAAACTGGAGGGGTGTGGCCAGGATTGTGAAGACGGAAGTCTGAGAACACAAGTTAGGCTTAGGATTCGGGGCGAGGGCACAGCAGGCACACTCTCAAGTGCTGAATCGAGATCTCCTGCTTCTGAATTCAGGGCGTGGATCAGACTTTGGCTTAGGATGGAGTTTCTGTCCATGATGGCCCATTTATGAAGGTGTGGGGCATCATGAGGAAATGGCGGTTTTCTCACAGTGGGATTGTGTGATGCTTCAAACCACAAGGATTCATTCTGCGAGACAGTCAAGACAGGTTGGTTGGATTCAAGACGTCCCATAAAGAAATTCTCCAGAGCAGGGTTCTAAGGATGGATGCCTGGGCAGCCCACCTCGCATTCCAACTGTCTCCTAGTGACAAGGCAGGTTTGATCTGCTGGCTCTGGGTGAGCAGCCGAGGGGGCTGATTTGAAATGGACTCTCCAGAGGATGGATCATAATGTAAGTTTGTGTCCTTGGAGACCTTGGAATTGGGCCATGGTGCCAGCGCCCTGAAGGATCCTCCTAACCTGAGGTATTGACACAGCTCCAAAGAGCAAGTTTCTCATGTGGAGATGAGATCTGTTCTGATTGTTTCCTTAGGAAACCCCCATATTCTGATATTGGAAACCAGGCCTCTGAGGAGAGATACATAGAAACCAAAGCAATGGATCAGAAGTTGGCTCAGGTTGGAGTTTCTGTCCATGATGGCCCCTTTATAAAGGGGAGCATCTCATGAGGCCATGTAGGTTTTCCCACGATAGGAGTTGTGAGATGCTCCAATCTGCAAGGATTCCTTCTGCAAGACAGTCAAGAACTGTTGGAAGGCTCCCAGGACATCCCATATGGAACGGCGCCAGAGCAGGATTCCAACGATGGATGCCTAGAGAGTCTGCTTTGCATTCCAGTTGTCTCCTAGCGACAAGGCAGGTTTGATATTCTGGCTCTGGGGGAGTAATCAACGGGGCTGAGTTGAAATGTACTCTCCTGCCGAATGGTCATAATGCGGGTTTGTGTCCATGGAGACCTTGGAATAGGGCGGTGGCTCCGGTTACCTGAAGGTTTCTCCTAACTGGAGGTTTTTACAGAGCTCCAAAGGATAAGTTTCCCATGTGGAGACAAGATTTGTTCTGCTTGATATCTCTGGAATCCCCCATAGGCTGGTATTGGAAAACAGGCCTCTGAGGAGAGATGCTTAGAAACAAAAGCAATGGAACCAATTACGTTCTAGGGGCCTTTCCAGTTTAATACCTTTCTCTTGGGATATCTGTCTACGGGTGACTTGAGGTCGTTGCTCAGCTTATGACAGATCACCCCTCTTTGTACTGGGCGGCCTACACTATTGGAATGGCCTCTGGGACTTTGGAGGTCTCTCCTAATCTGTAGGGTTGTGGCCAATGGAATGGGAAGAATTTCCTTGGAGAGGGCAGGCACAGTCCTGAGGTGTGGCTCCAGGGGCCTCAGCCTGGAGGGTGTGTGGGACAGGGATGTCAGGATAGAAGTCTGAAAACACGGTTTGTGACGTAGGTATGGCAGGCCACGTCTACAGACTATGAGGAGAATTTTTTGGGCTATGACCTAAGGGTGAGGCTTATGTCTCTGGATTTTGTGTCAATAGTGGCCGTGGAATGTCGGGCTGGCCTCATGGGCCATGGACGAGTCTTTCTCTCTAGGGATGGCCTGATCCCAAGTGATTGGGATCATTCTGTGGGTGGGAGGAATCCTTTCTGTGTTTACTTACCTCAAATGTCCCACCAAAGAGGGATTCCAGAGCAGAGCCCTGAGTAGGGTTGACTAGATGTTTCTACCTCTGGTTAAGATTGGGTGACTTGGGGCATGGCAGGCCCCATATGCAGGCTCATGGTCCAGCCACTGAGAGGCTTTACTTGAGGACAGGGCTCAAACTGAAGGTCCCAATGTGTGTTTGTGCCCACCGCAGCCCTTAAGCATGGGCAGGGCCTCAGGGAACCTACACTACCCTCATGGCCCCTACTACTACTCCTTTAGGCCCTACAGGGCTCTTACACTGAACTTTGGATAAGATGCCAACCACAAGATTCTGGCGAGAGGGAAGGAGGAGTTATGATTTCTGCATCACGTTCACCCATGGGAAATGAGTAGAGATAAGGTCTAGGTTTCTGTAGCCTGAAAACCAGGTTGGAAAGAGATGGCAACCTAAGGCCATGGCGGTTCAGATGTTCTCAGTGTACGGTAAGCTGTTTGGGTGTCGTTTGGGAATTCAGGCCTCAGGTTGTGTCAGACAGGGCATTAGTGCACAGGCTAGACTATATAATTGGTGTACAGTTGAGTGGCATGCAGGTTTATCCTCATTTGAGGTTTCTGGGTAGACCCATAGGGCAACGTTTTTCTTCTAGAGGGCAGGCAGAGTGCAGCACTGTGTCATCGGAAATCCCAAAATGGAGGGCGTGTGGTCCAGGAGAGTGAGGACGGAAGTCTGAGAACACTAGCTATGCTTAGGTTTTGGGGTGAGGGCACAGCAGGTGCACTCTGAAGAGCTTAATCAAGATCTCGTGCATCTGAAGTCAAGGCGAAGATCAGCCGTTGGCTCAGGTTGAAGTTTCTTTCCATGATCCGACTTCATGAAGATTGGGGGCATCATGTGACTATGGAAGCATTCCATGATATGAGTTGTGAGGTGGTGCATGAACAAGACTCCTGTGGAACAGTCGAGACCTGTTGGATGGCTCAAGGATGTCCCATAAGGAACGACGCAAGAGCAGGGTTCTAAGGGTTCTTAGGGTTCTAAGGATCTCTAAGGAGAGAGCCTGGAAACCAAAGCAATAGATCCGAAAGGTGCCTATGGGCCTGTTCATTCCTTTTTACAACTGGAGACATCAGTCTACGGGTCTGAGTGCAGGTAGGTGCTCAGATAGGCCCAGATTGCCCATGTATGTCCTGGGAAACCACAAATATTGGGATGGCCTCAGGGACTTTGGAGGTTTATCCTATTAGTAGGGTAGTGGCCATTGGAATGGGCACATACAATTCCCTTAGAGAGGGCAAGCACAGTATTCAGGTTTGGCTCCAGCGGCCCTAGCCTGTAGGGTGTGTAGGCCAGGGCTGTTTGGACAGATGTCTGAAAACACAAACGTGGCTTATTTTTCGGGTCATAGTTATGGCAGGACTGATCTACAGACCATGAGGAGAACTCTTCGCGATATGAAAAAAGGGCGAGTGTGAGGCTCTTGCTCAAGGTTTTGTCTCTGGATATCGTGTCACTCGTGGTCGTGAAATTTTCGGGTGACATCATGGGAAAGAGACGAGTCTTACTCTCTGGGGGTTGGCCCGGTCCAAAGAGTTTGGGGTCATTCTGTGGGATGGAAGAAGTCCTTTGTTCTGTTGTTGTTAATTTGTTTTGTTTTGTTTTGTTTTTCAACCTCAGGTGTCCCACCAAATGAGGGATTCCAGAGTAGAGCCCTGGGGAGGGGCGTCTGGACAACCAGAAATCTGGTTAAAAATTGGAGCCTAGGGACATGTCAAGCCCATTATGACATCTAATGGTCCAGCCACTGAGAGGACAGGACTCACACTGAGGGTCACAATGCGTGTTTATGCCCTCGTCGCACTCAAGAATGGGCGGGACCTCAGGGTGAATGCTGGTTTCTCCTACACTGAACGTTGGACAATATACCACCATAACGTTTCTTGCCATGGGTAAGGAAGAGTTCTGATTTCTTCATCACAGTCACCCATGGGCAGTGATTGGAGATAAGGTCAAGGTTCTGAAGCCTGAAAACTGAGGTAGGGAAGAGATGATGACCTAAGGCCATGGCGGGTCTGTTGTGCTCAGTGTGCGGTCAGCTGTCTGGGTGTTGGTCAGGAGGTCCGGTCTCAGGTTGTCAGACAGTGCATTAGTGCCCAGGTTACACTATATATTTTGGGTGCATTCGAGTGCCGTGTAGGTTCTTATCGGAAGAACTCTTCAGGATATGAAGAATGAGCGAGTCTGAGGCGCGTGCTCATGTTTCTGCCTCTGGATGTTGTATCAGCGATGGCCGTGGAATTTTGGGGAGGCCTCAAGGGGCATGGACGAATCTTGCTCACTGTGGATTTGGCCCGATACCAATAGTTTTTCATCAATCTGTGGGATGGGAGGACTCTTTTCAGGTTTGTTGCCTCAGGTGTCCCACCAAAAGAGGAATTCCAAAGCAGAGCCCTGGGGAAGAGTGAAGACACAACCCGAACTACGGTTAAAAATTGGGGCCTAGGGGCATGGCAAGCCCAATATGCTGTCTCTCCATCCAGCCACTGAGAGGCCTTACCTGAGGACTGGGCTCAGACTGAGGGTCACAATGTGTGTTTGTGACCAATGTGGCCCGCAAGCATGGGGGGGACACATGGGCCACACTGGTTTCAACTACAATGAAACTTGGAAAACATGCCAAGCACAAGGTTTCTTGCCATGGGGAAAGACTTCTGATTTCTGCATCATTTTCAAACCCGGGCCGTGATTGGAGATAAGGTCTAGGTTCTGAAGCCTGAAAACCGAGGTTGAGAAGAGATGACGACTTAAGGCCATGGCGGGTCCGATGTGCTCAGTGTGCGGCCAGCTGTCTGGGTGCAGCCAGGAGGTCCGGACGCTGGCTGTTTCAGAAAGGGAAATAGTGCCCAGGTCAGCATATATATTTGGGGTACAGCCAAATGGCGTGCAGGTTGATCCTCATTTGGGGTTTCTCGGTAGCCCCAGAGGGCAATGTTTTTCTTGAGGAGGGCAGGCAGAGTGCTGAATTGTAGTTCTGGATTACCAAACTGCAGGGCTTGTGGGCTAGTAGTCTGAAGGACGGAAGTCTGAGAACCCAAGCTAGGCCTAAGTTTCTGGGTGAGGATATGACAGGCACAATCTACAGACCTGAATCGAGATCTCTTGCATCTGAAGTCAGGGCGATGATCAGAAGATCGCTCAGGTTGGACATTCTGTCCCTGATGTCCCCTTCTTTAAGGGGGTGTTGATCACGAGGCCATGGGGGTTTTCCCACGATGGGAGTTATGGGAAGCTCCCACTGCAAAGATTCTTCAGCAGGACAATTGAAACCTGTTGCTTGGATCCAGGACAACGATTCCGAGCAGGGTCTAAGGATGGATGGCTGGGTAGCCCACCTAGCATTTCAATTGTCTCCATGCAACAAGACAGGTTAGATCTCCTGGATATGGGGCAGCAACCGAGGAGGCTGAGTTGAAATGGACTCTCCTGTGGATGTGTCCTAATATGATTTTGTGTCTATGGAGACCTTGGAATGAAGCGGTGGCACTGGGGCCCTGAAGGGTTCTCCTAAAAAGAGGCTTTCACGCAGCTCCATCGTGCAAGTTTCCCATGTGTAGATGAGATTTGTTCTGATGGGTGAGTCAAGAAATAGCCAAATGCTGTTATTGAAATCCAGCCTCTGAGGAGAGATACCTGGAAACCAAAGCAATGGATCCGATAGGTGCCTAGGGGCCTGTTCTTTCCTTATACCACTGGGGACATCAGTCTACGGGTATGAGGGCAGGAAGGTGCTCAGATGGGCCCATGTTGCCCCTGTTTGTCCTGGGAAGCCACAAATATTGGGATGGCCACAGGGACTTTGGACGTTTATCCTATTAGTGGTTGTGGCCATTGGAATGGACTCATACAATAACCTTGGAGAGGGCAAGCACAGTCGTCAGGTTTGGCTCCAGGGGCCTGAGCCTGTAGTGTGTGTAGGCCAGAGCTGTTTGGACAGTTGTCTGAAAACACAAACTCGGCTTATGTTTCGGGTCATACTTATGGCAGGACTGATCTACAGACCATGAGGAGAACTCTTCGATTATGAAAAAAGGGCGAGAGTGAGGCTCTTGCTCAAGTTTTTGTCTCTGGATATCGTGTCAGTCATGGTCGTGAAATTTCCGGGTGACTTCATGGGAAATGGACGAGTCTTACTCTCTGGGGGTTTGGCCCCAACCAAAGAGTTTGGGGTCATTCTGTAGGATGGAGAAGTCCGTTGTTCTGTTCTTGTTGATTTGTTTTATTTTGTTTTTCAACCTCAGGTGTCCCACCAAATGAGGGATTCCAGAGTAGAGTCCTGGGGAGGGGCGATTGGACAACCAGAAATCTGGTTAAAAATTGGGGCCTAGGGACATGTCAAGCCCATTATGACATCTAATGGTCCAGCCACTGAGAGGACGTACTAGAGGACAGGACTCACGCTGAGGGTCATAATGCGTGTTTATGCCCTCGTCTCACTCAAGAATGGGCAGGGCTTCAGGGTGAATGCTGGTTTCTTCTACACTGAACGTTGGACAACATGCCAACCAAAATATTTCTTGCCATGGGTAAGGAAGAGTTCTGCTTTCTGCCTCACAGTGAGCGCGGGGCAGTGATTGTAGATAAGGTCTAGGTTCTGAAGCCTGAAAACTGAGGTAGGGAAGAGATGATGACCTAAGGTCATGTCGGGTCTGATGATCTCAGTGTGCGGTCAGCTGTCTGGGTATTGGTCACGAGGTCCGTGCTCAGGTTGTAAGACAGTGCATTACTGCCCATGTTAGACTATATATTTTGGGTGCATTCGAGTGCCCTGTAGGTTCTTATCTGAAGAACTCTTCAGGATATGAAGAATGAGCGAGTGTGAGGCGCATGCTCAAGCTTTTGTCTCTGGATTTTGTATCAGTGATGGCAGTTGAATGTTGGGGAGGCCTCATGGGCCATGGACGAATCTTGCTCTCTGTGGATTTGGCCCGATCCCAATTGCCTTTCGTCAATCTGTGGGATGGGAGGAGTCCTTTCAGGTTTGTTACTTCAGGTGTCCCACCAAAAGAGGATTCCAAAGCAGAGCCCTGGGGAAGAGTGAAGGGACAAACCAAACTATGGTTAAAAATTGGTGCCTAGGGACATTGCAAGCCCAATATGCTGTCTCTCCATCCAGCCACTGAGAGGACTTACCTGAGGAATGGGCTCAGGCTGAGGGTCACAATGTGTGTTTGTGACCAATGTGGCCCGCAAGCATGGGCGGGGCCTCATGGGCCACACTGGTTGCAACTACACTGAACCTTGGACATCATGCCAACCACAAGGTTTCTTACCATGGGGAAAGTGTTCTGATTTCTGCATCATTTTCAAACCCGGGCCGTGATGGGAGATAAGGTCTAGGTTCTGAAGCCTGAAAACCGAGGTTGAGAAGAATTGACGACCTAAGGCCATGGCGGGTCCGATGTGCTCAGTGTGCGGCCAGCTCTCTGCGTGGGGCCAGGAGGTCCATGCTCAGGCTGTGTCAGAAAGGGCATTAGTGCCCAGGTCAGCCTATATATTTGGGGTACAGCCGAATGGCGTGCAGGTTGATCCTCATTTGGGGTTTCTGGTTAGCTCGAGAGGGCAATGTTTTTTTCCGGAGTTCAAGCAGAGTGCTGCATTGTAGTTCTGCATTGCCAAACTGCAGGCTTGTGGGCCAGTAGTCTGAGGATGGAAGTCTGAGAACCCAAGCTAGGCCTAGGTTTCTGGGTGAGGATATGGCAGGCACGATCTACAGACCTGAATCGTGATCTCGTGCATCTGAAGTCAGGGCGATGATCAGACGATCGCTCAGGTTTGACATTCAGTCCCTGATGGCCCCTTCTTGAAGGGGTGTGGATCACAGAGCCATGGGGGTTTTCCCATGATTGGAGTTCTGAGAAGCTCCCAACTGCAAAGATTCTTCTGCAGGACAATTGAGACCTGTTGGTTGGTACCAGGACAACGATTCCGAGCAGGGTTGTAAGGATGGAAGGCTGGGTAGGCCACCTCGCATTCCAATTTTCTCCACGCAACAAGACAGGTTAGATCTGCTGGATCTGGGAGAGCAACCGAGGAGGCTGAGTAGAAATGGACTCTCCCGTGGATGAGTCCTAATATGATTTTGCGTCTCTTGAGACCTTGGATTGAAGCGGTGGCACTTGGCCCTGAAGGTTTCTCCTAAAGAGAGGCTTTCACACAGCTCCATCGTGCAAGTTTCCCATGTGTAGATGAGATTTGTTCTGATGGGTGAGTCAAGAAACAGCCATATGCTGGTACTGAAATCCAGGCCTCTGAGGAGAAATGCCTGGAAAACAAAGCAATGGATCCAATTAGTGCCTAGGGGCCTGTTCATTCCTTTTTACTTCTGGGGGCATCATTCTACGGTTCTGAGTGCAGGTACGTGCTCAGATGGGCCCCGATTGGCCCTGTTTGTCCTGGGAAGCCAGAACTATTGGGATGGCCTCAGGGACTTTGGAGGTTTATCCGATTAGTAGGGTTGTGGCCATTTGAATGGGCCATACAATTTCCTTGGAGAGGGTAAGCACAGTCCTCAGGTTTGGCTCCAGGGGCCTGAGCCTGTAGGGTGTGTAGGCCAGAGCTGTTTGGACAGTTGTCTGAAAACACAAACTCGGCTTATGTTTCGGGTCATTGGTATGGTAGCACTGATCTACAGACCATGAGGAGAACTCTTGGGATATGAAAAAAGGGCGAGTGTGAGGCTCTTGCTCAAGTTTTTGTGTCTGGATATCGTGTCACTCATGGTCGTGAAATTTCCGGGTGACTTCATGGGAATTGGACGAGTCTTACTCTCTGGGGGTTTGGCCCCGTCCAAAGAGTTTGGGGTCATTCTGTGGGATGGAAGAGGTCCGTTTTGTTGTGTTGCTGATATGTTTTGTTTTGTTTTTCAACCTCAGGTGTCCCACCAAATGAGGGATTCCAGAGTAGAGCCCTGGGGAGGGGCGAGTGGACGACCAGAAATCTGGTCAAAAATTGGGGCCTAGGGACATGTCAAGCCCATGATGACATCTAAGTATCCAGCCATTGAGAGGACTTACTGGAGGACAGAACTCACGCTGAGGGTCACAATGCATGTTTATGCCCCCTTCGCACTCAAGAATGGGCGGGGCCTCAGGGTGAATGCTGGTTCCTCCTACACCGAACTTTGGACAACATGCCAACCACAAGGTTTCTTAGCATGGGTAAGGAAGAGTTCTGATTTCTGCATCACAGTCTCCCCTGGGCAGTGATTGGAGATAAGGTCTAGGTTCTGATGCCTGAAAACTGAGGTAGGGAAGAGATGATGACCTAAGGCCATGGCGGGTCTGATGTGCTCAGTGTGCGGTCAGCTGTCCTGGTTTTCGTCAGGAGGTCCGGGCTCAGGTTGTGTCAGACATTGTATTAGTGCCCAGATTAGATTATATAATTTGGGTACATTCGACTGCCGTGTAGGTTTTTCCTACTTTAAGCTGCCTGGGCAGCTCATTAGGCAATATATTTTTTCTAGAGGGCAGGCAGAGTGCTTCATTGTCGGTTCAGAATTGACAAACATGAGGGCTTCGGGGCCAGGAGTGTGAGGACGGACGTCTGAGAACACAAGCTAGACTTCGGTTTCAGGGTGAGGGAACGGCAGGTACCCCCTGCAGATCTGAACCAATATCTCATGCATCTAATGTCAGGACGAGGATCAGACGTTGGCTCAGGTTGGAGTTTCTGTGCCTGACGGCCCCTTCATGAAGGGAGCGGAATCTCGAGGCCCCAGGTTTTCCCACGTTGGGACTTGTGGGAAGCCCCCTTCAAGGATTCCTTCTGCGGGACAATTGAGACCTGTTGGACAGCTCCAGAACATCCCATAGGGAATGACTCCAGAGCACCGTTCCAGGATGGATGCCTGGGAAGCCAGCCTCGCATTCCAATTGTCTCCTAGCAACAAGACAGTTTAGATCTGATGGATCTGCAGGAGCAACCGGGGAGGCTGAGTTGAAATGTACTTTCCTGAGGATGGGTCCTAATGAGTATTTGTGTCCATGAGGGCCTTGGAATGTGGCGGTGGCACCGGGACCCTGAAGTATTATCGTAAGCTTTTGACATAGCTCCCATGCACACGTTTCCTAGTGGAGACGAGATTTTTTCTTATGGTGCCTCAAGAAAACCCCTATTCTGGTATTGGAATCCAGGCTTTTGAGGGGACATGCCTGTAAACCAACGCAAAGGATCAGATAATGGCCTAAGGTCCTGTCTGGTTCAATCTTCTTCTCTGTGGAAATCCATCCATGGTATGAGTGGAGGTAGATGCTCAGCTGGTGTCAGACCGCACTTTTTTGTTGCGGGCGACCTACACTATTGGGATGGCCTCCGGGGCTTTGGAGGGTTCTCCTAATTTGTACTATTTTGGACAAAGGAATGGGCAGAATTACCATGGATTGTGTAGGCACTGTCCTAATGTGTGGCTCCAGGGGCCCCAGCCTGGAGGGTGTGTGGCCCAGGACTTTGAGACAGAAGTCTGAAAACACACACTCAGATTATGTTTGGGGGCGTAGGTATGGCAAGCCCGATCTACCAACCATGGGAAGAACTCTTCAGGATATGAAGGATGAGCGAGTCTGAGGCGATTGCTCAGGCTTTTGCCTCTGGATTTTGTATCAGCGATGGCCCTGGAATGTTGGGTAGGCCTCATGGTCCATGGACGAATCTTCCTCTCTGTGGATTTGGCCCGATCCCAATTATTTTTCGTCAATCTGTGGGATGGGAGGACTCCTTTCAGGTTTGTTACCTAAGGTGTCCCACCAAAAGAGGAATTCCAAAGCAGAGCCCTGGTAAGAGTGAAGGGACAACCCGAACTATGGTGAAAAATTGGGGCCTAGGGGCATGGCAAGCCCAATATGCTGTCTCTCCATCCAGCCACTGAGGGGACTTACCTGAGGACTGGGCTCAGGCTGAGGGTCACAATGTGTGTTTGTGACCAATGAGGCCCGCAAGCATGGGCGGGCCTCAGGGGCCACACGGGTTTCAACGACACTGAACCTTGGACAACATGCCAACCACAAGGTTTCTTGCCATGGGGAAAGAGTTCTGATTTCTGCATCATTTTTAAACCCGGGCAGTGATTGGAGATAAGGTCTAGGTTCTCAAGCCTGAAAACCGAGGTTGAGAAAGGATGACGACCTAAGGCCATGTCAGGTCCGATGTGCTCAATGTGCGTCCAGCTGTCTGGGTGGGGCCAGGAGGTCCAGGCTCAGGCTGTGTCAGAAAGGGCATTAGTTCCCATATATTTGGGGTACAGCCGAATGGCGTGCAGGTTGATCCTCATTTGGGGTTTCTGGATAGCCCCAGAGGGCAATGTTTTTCATCTGGAGGGCAGGTAGAGTGCTGCATTGTAGTTCTGGATTGCCAAACTGGAGGGATTGTGGGCCAGTAGTCTGAGGACGGAAGTCTGAGAACCCAAGCTAGACCTAGGTTTCTGGGTGAGGATATGGCAGGCACAATCTACAGACCGGAATCGAGATCTCGTGCATCTGAAGTAAGGGCGAGGATCAGATTATCGCTCAGGTTGGACTTTCTGTCCCTGACGGCCCCTTCTTGAAGGGGGGGTGGATCACGAGGCCATGGTGGTTTTCCCACGATGGGAGTTGTGAGAAGCTACAAACTGCAAAGACTCTTCTGCAGAACAATTGAGACCTGTTGGTTGGCTCGAGGACAACGATTCCGAGCAGGGTTCTAAGGATGGATGGCTGGGTAGCCCACCTCGCATACAATTGTCTCCAAGCAACAAGACAGGTTAGATCTGCTGGATCTGTGGGAGCAACTGAGGAGGCTGAGCTGAAATGGACTCTCCCGTGGATGTGTCCTAATATGTCTTTGTGTCTATGGAGACCTTGGAAAGAAGTGGTGGCACTGGGGCCCTGAAGGGTAATCCTAAACAGAGGCTTAGAAACAGCTCCAACGTGCAAGTTTCCCAAGTGTAGATGAGATTTGTTCTGATGGTTGAGTCAAGAAACAGCCATATGCTGGTATTGAAATCCAGGCCTCTGAGGAGAAATGCCTGGAAAACAAAGCAATGGATCCGATTAGTGCCTAGGGGCCTGTTCATTCCTTTTTACTTCTGGGGACATCAGTCTACGGGTCTGAGTGCCGGTAGGTGCTCAGATGGGCTCAGATTGCCCCTGTTTGTCCTGGGAAGCCACAACTATTGGGATGGCCTCAGGGAATTTGGAGGTTTATCTTATTAGTTGGGTTTTGGCCATTTGAATTGGCACATACAATTCCCTTTGAGAGGGCAAGCACAGTCCTCTTGTTTGGCTCCAGGGGCCTGAGCCTGTTGGGTGGGTAGGCTAGAGTTGTTAGGACAGTTGTCTGAAAACACAAACGCGGCTTATGTTTCGGGTCATAGGTATGGCAGGACTGATCTACAGAAAATGAGGAGAACACTTCGAGATATGAAAAAAGGGCGAGTGTGAGGCTCTTGCTCAAGTTTTTGTCTCTGGATATCGTGTCACTCATGGTCGTGAAATTTCCGGGTGACTTCATGGGAAATGGACGAGTCTTACTCTCTGGGGGTTTGGCCCCGTCCAAAGAGTTTGGGGTCATTCTGTGGGATGGAAGAGGTCTGTTTTGTTGTTGTTGTTGATTTGTTCTGTTTTTTTTTTTTCAACCTCAGGTGGCCCACCAAATGAGGGATTCCAGAGTAGAGCCCTGGGGACGGGCGACTGGACAACCAGAAATCTGGTCAAAATTGGGGCCTAGGGACATGTCAAGCCCATGATGACATCTAAGGGTCCAGCCACTGAGAGGACTTACTAGAGGACAGGACTCACGCTGAGGGTCACAATGCCTGTTTATGCCCCCGTCGCACTCAATAATGGGCGGGGCCTCAGGGTGAATGCTGGTTTCTCCTGCACTTAATGTTGGACAACATGCCAACCACAAGTTTTCTTGGCATGGGTAAGGAAGAGTTCTGATTTCTGCATCACAGTCACCCCTGGGCAGTGATTGGAGATAAGGTCTAGGTTCTGAAGCCTGAAAACTGAGGTAGGGAAGAGATGATGACCTAAGGCCATGGCAGGTCTGATGTGCTCAGTGTGCGGTCAGCTGTCTGGGTGTTTCTCAGGAGGTCCGGGCTCAGGTTGTGTCAGACAGTGCATTAGTGCCCAGGTTAGACTATATAATTTGGGTACATTCGAGTGCCGTGTAGGTTTTTCCTCCTTTAAGCTGCCTGGGCAGCTCTTAATCAATATATTTTTTCTAGAGGGCAGGCAGAGTGCTTCATTGTCGTTCCGGAATTGCCAAACTTGAGGGTTTCGGTGCCAGGAGTGTGAGGACGGATGTCTGAGAACACAATCTAGACTTCGGTTTCAGGTTGAGGGCACGGCAGGTACCCCCTGCAGATCTGAACCAATATCTCATGCATCTGATGTCAGGGCGAGGATCAGACGTTGGCTCAGGTTGGATTTTCTGTGCCTGACCGCCCCTTCATGAAGGGAGCGGAATCTCGAGGCCCTGGAGGTTTTCCCACGTTGGGAGTTCTGGGAAGCCCCCTTCAAGGATTCCTTCTGCGGGACAATTGAGACCTGTTGGACAGCTCCAGGACATCCCATATGGAATTACTCCAGAGCACCGTTCTAGGATGGATGACTGGGAAGCCCGCATCGCATTCCAATTGTCTCCTAGCAACAAGATAGTTTAGATCTGATGCATCTGCGGGAGTAACCGGGGAGGCTGTGTTGAAATGGACTTTCCTGAGGATGGGTCCTAATGTGTGTTTGTGTCCATGAGGGCCTTGGAATGGGGCGGTGGCACCTGTAACCTGAAGTATTCTCCTAAGTTTTGGCATAACTCCCATGCAAACGTTTCCTTGAAGAGACGAGATTTGTTTTATGGTGCCTCAAGAAAACCCCTATGCTGGTATGGGAATCCAGGATTTTGAGGAGACATGCCTGTAAACCAAAGCAAAGGATCCGATAATGGCCTAGGGTCCTGTCTGGTTCAATCTTCTTCTCTGGGGACATCCATCTATGGTATGAGTGGAGGTAGATGCTCAGCTGCTGGTGTCAGACCGCCCTTTTTTTCACCCGGGAGACCTACACCATTGGGATGGCCTCCGGGGCTTTGGAGGGTTCTCCTAATTTGTACGATTTTGGACAATGGAATGGGCAGAATTCCCAGGATTGGGTAGGCACAGTCCTAATATGTGGCTCCAGGGGCCCAGCCTGGAGGGTGTGTGGCCCAGGAGTTTGAGGACAGAAGTCTGAAAACACAAAACTCAGCTTAGGTTTGGGGACGTAGGTATGGACGCCCGATCTACAAACCATGGGAAGAACTCTTCAGGATATGAAGAATGAGCGAGTCTAAGGCGTTTGCTCAGGGTTTTGTCTCTGGATTTTGTATCAGCGATGGCCCTGGAATGTTGGGTAGGCCTCATGGGCCATGGACGA
The DNA here is from genome assembly GCF_011764305.1 of Mustela putorius furo. NCBI lineage: Eukaryota > Metazoa > Chordata > Mammalia > Carnivora > Mustelidae > Mustela > Mustela putorius. The sequence continues at coordinate 54,011 of NW_025421762.1, read as the reverse complement.
ATCTTCCTCTCGGAGGATTTGGCCCGATCCCAATTGTTTTTCGTCAATTTGTGGGATGGGAGGACTCCTTTCAGGTTTGTTACCTCAGGTGTCCCACCAAAAGAGGAATTCCAAAGCAGAGCCCTGGGGAAGAGTGAAGGGACAACCCGAACTATGGTGAAACATTGGGGCCTAGGTTCATCGCAAGCCCTATATGCTGTCTCTTCATCCAGCCACTGAGAGGCCTTACCTGAGGACTGGGCTCAGGCTGAGGGTCACAATGTGTGTTTGTGACCAATGTGGCCCATAGCATGGGCGGGGCCTCATGGGCCACATTGGTTTCAACTACACTGAACCTTGGACAACATGCCAACCAAAAGGTTTCTTGCAATGGGGAAAGAGTTCTGATTTCTGCATCATTTTCAAACCCGGGCAGTGATTGGAGATAAGGTCTAGGTTCTGAAGCCTGAAAACCGAGGTTGAGAAGAGATGACGACCTAAGGCCATGGCGGGTCCGATGTGCTCAATGTGCGGCCAGCTGTCTGGGTGGGGCCAGGAGGTCCAGGCTCAGGCTGTGTCAGAAAGGGCATTAGTGCCCAGGTCAGCCTATATATTTGGGTTACAGCCGAATGGCGTGCAGGTTGATCCTCATTTGGGGTTTCTGGGTAGCCCCAGAGGGCAATGTTTTTCATCTGGAGGGCAGGTAGAGTGCTGCATTGTAGTTCTGGATTGCGAAACTGGAGGGCTTGTTGGCCAGTAGTCTGAGGACGGAAGTCTGATAACCCAAGCTAGGCCTAGGTCTGGGTGACGATATGGCAGGCACAATCTACAGAACTGAATCGAGATCTCGTGCATCTGAAGTCAGGGCGAGGAGCAGACGATCGCTCACGTTGGACTTTCTGTCCCTGATGGCCCCTTCTTGAAGGGGGGTTGGATCACGACGCCATGGGGGTTTTGCCACGATGGGAGTTGTGAGAAGCTCCCAACTGCAATGATTCTTCTGCAGGACAATTGAGACCTGTTGGTTGGCTCCAGGCCAACGATTCCGAGCAGGGTTCTAAGGATGGATTGCTGGGTAGCACACCTCGCATTCCAATTTTCTCCAAGCAACAAGACAGGTTAGATCTGCTGGATCTGGGGGAGCAACCGAGGAGGCTGACATGAAATGGACTCTCCCGTGGATGTGTCCTAATATGATTTAGTGTCTATGGAGACCTTGGAAATAAGCGGTGGCACTGGGGCCCTGTAGGGTTCTCCTAAACAGAGGCTTTGACACAGCTCCAACGTGCGAGTTTCCCATGTGTACATGAGATTTGTTCTGATGGGTGAGTCAAGAAACAGCCATATGCTGGTATTGAAATCCAGGCCTCTGAGGAGAAATGCCTGGAAAACAAAACAATGGATCTGATTAGTGCTTAGGGGCCTGTTCGTTCCTTTTTACTTCTGGGGACATCAGTCTACGGGTCTGAGTGCCGGTAGGTGCTCAGATGGGCTCAGATTGCCCCTGTTTGTCCTGGGAAGTCAACTATTGGGATGGCCTCAGGGACTTTGGAGGTTTATCCTATTAGTTGGGTTTTGGCCATTTGAATGGGCACATACAATTCCCTTGGAGAGGGCAAGCACAGTCCTCAGGTTTGGGTCCAGGGGCCTGAGCCTGTAGGGTGTGTAGGCCAGAGCTGTTTGGACAGGTTTCTCTCGCTCCGTGTCTTGTCTGAAGCACCCAAAGGCACCGTTGGCGCTGGGGTGGGAGGGGGAGGCGTGTCTGCGGGACCCAGGGTTCCCCAGATGGAGGCACCGACGGACAGGACCCCGGAAGCAGAAGGCTGGGAAGCAGGTGAAATTTGGAGCCCGGTGTTCCTGGTCGGCCCGGCCTCATGGGCCAGCACCAGGGAGGGAACCCCCGCAGGCCGAGGATTAGCAGGAGGCGTCGGCCTCACTGTAGCCTGCCTCAAGGAGGGCTTCCTGATGAGGTGCATGCTCGAGCGCGCTCGCGATGCCGGCCATGCGCGTTGGGGCTGCCCTTCAGACGTATAGCGCCCGAAGAGAGTTTGCTGGGCGTTTTCTGGGCTCAGGGACAGGTCGTATCATAAGATGGTATTCCAGAACAGAACCCTGAGGACAGATGCCTGAAAACCTAATCAGTTGTTCCAATGAGGTCCAATGGCTTGTGAGGTTCAATCTTCTGACTCAGGACCATTGACGTGGCTGTCCATCTGAATGTAGCTAATCAGGGTGTTTCATACTGTGCATTTGCATCCAGACAGCCGCCAAAATTGGAGTGGGCTCAGGGGCCTTGCAGGTTTCTCTTAATCTGGAACGTTTGGGCAACTGTGATAGGCACAGTTTCCTTGGGGAATTCAGCCACAGTCCTTTGGTGCACCTCGTGTGACCCCATCCAGGAGGGCATGTGAGCCATGGTTTTGGGAAAGAAGTCTGCAAACACAAATTCAGGTTCGGAATAGTCGCGAGGTGATCACAGGCCAAATGCATAGACCTGGGGGTCAGCTCATCAGCAACTGTAATTAGGATGACTAGAAGACAGTAGCACAGACTTTTCCATCTGGATTGTGTGTCCAGAATGACCTCAGAATGTAGGTGATGTCTCATGCATCCATGGGAGACTTTTTGTCTCTAAGGATCCTGGCGGCTCCCCTTAGCTTGGTGGCTTTTTCGGGGAAAATAAGAGTGCTGTTTTCCATCTTAGAGGTGCCCCAAAACAGGGATTTTAGATATGGGTTCTAAGTCTGGGCGCCTGGAAAATCCCACCAAGGGTTAGAATTTGGGGTTAGGGGAGTACCAGGCCTGCAATGCAGGAACCTTGTGGTGGAACTGAGAGAGTTTGTTTGAAAGCATACTTGGGTGAGGGTCACAATGCCTGTTTGTGCCCTGGGGAGCCATCAGGAGTTGGCCTGGTCACATTGGCCATGTACCTTGCTCCCACTTTGAGAGTTGGATACCCATTTCAACACCCAGGTGTCCTTCCATGGAAAAGGAGTAGAACTCTATAGTGTTTTTCAGGTTCCCCCATTGGAAGGATTTCAGCAAAATCTGGGGAAAGGTGCGAGAATACCAAGTATGGGTAGAGGTGACAGACTTGGGCCATGGCCAGTCCCACATGCTAGATATGGGACCTGCACTCCCTGTGACTGACTCTAGGTCGGGACACAGGCTCTGTAAGACACAACACTAGTGGCCAGGGAAGTCTATAAATCGGGGTTCCCTCCAGGGCCAAGCAGACTGATCCTAATGTGGGGATTCTGGGCAGACTAACCAGGCACTTATTCCTATGAGGGAGACAGAATGCTGCATTGCGGCTCCAGAATTCAATATCAAGAGGCCTTGGGGAGCAGTAGGGTGAGGATGGAATTGTAGACACAAGCTACTGTACAATTCAGTGCCAAGCGGAACGCAGTTTCCAGTGTGAAGCGTCTTTTTTGATATATCCAGCACCTGAGTAAGGACGGATGTCAGATGTTTGCTCACACTACTGTTTTTGTCTACAATGACCAATAAATGGAGGGGTGGCATCAAGAGCCCATGGATGATTTCCTACGCTGAGACTTATGAGATGCTCCAAACAGCAAGGTTTCCTTCTACTGGACAGGTGGAGTCTGGTTTGTTTGCTCCACAGTACCCCCCATGTTTGGGTAGCAGAGCTCTCTTCGGCATGGATGCCTGGAAAGCACACCTCCATTGACCATTGGAGCTGAGGAATATGGCAGTTTCGTTCTGATGACACTGGGGCGAATACCAAGGCCTTGAGTTGACATGGAATATCTTGCACATGGGTCACAATGCTGGTTTGTTACCAGGGAGATCTTACAATGCACTGTTGGCAAAGGGTACTTGCAGGATTCTTCTACCCTGAGAGTTTGACACATGTCCAAGAGCACGGTTTCCTTCTGGGGACAAGAGTTGTTCTGTTGTGTGGCTCAGGGATTACATGTTGGAATATAAGTCAGTATTGGAGAACAGGCCTCTGGAAACAGTGCCTAAAAATCTAAACTGGGGTATCAATGAAGTCCTATAGTCATGGCAGGTTCAAACTTCTGACTCAGGCCCTTGGATTTGGATGTCTGCCTGGAGGCAGTGGCATATTGTGTGTCAGAATGTGCATTTGGGTCCAGAGCCTTCTTAGAAATTGAGGTGGGCTCAGGGGGTTTTACTTTGCTCCTAATCTTCAGTGTTTGGGCAACCGTGAAGGTCAGAGTTTCCTTTGGGAGTGTAAGGACAGTCATCTGGTGTGGCACCATAGGCCCCATCCTGGGGGGGCATGTGGGCCAGCGCTTTGGGGAGAGATATCTGCAAAAGCAAACTAGGGTTAGAGTGAGGGCCGAGGTGATCACAGGTCCGATGTTCAGGCCCAGAGGGCAGCTCATAGTGTACTGAAATTAAGGTGTCATAGCGCAGGTTCTTCTGTCGGGTGTGTGCCCGGGATGGTCGCGAAAGGTAGGGGTGGCTTCATGAGTCCATGAGAAATTCTTCATCTCTGGGGATTCTGCTCAGCTCCCAAGAGTTTGGTGTCTCTGTGGGAAGGGAAGACTGTTGTTTCACGTCTCAGAGGACACCCAAATAGGGATTCCAGAGACAGGTTCTGGGTATGGGTGACTTGAAAACATTAACAAGGGTGAGGATTTGCCCTTAGGGTCCTGGAAGTCCCACTCTGTGGGCTCCTGATCCAGCTACTGCGGGGTTTTGTTTGAAAGCAAGCTCACGCTGCCTGTTTGTATCCAGGGAGTCTTCCATGTGTGACCGTGGTCTCATGGGCCATGCAGCTGGTTGCCACACAGAGAGTTGGGAAGGAGGAGTACTCTTGTGTGTGAGGCTCCTCCATAGGCATGGGTTTGAGCTACGGTGTGGGACAGAGGACTGAATATACAGGTTGAGTAGAGATGTTGGTTTCAGGACACAGGAAGTCACACCTTCAGGAAATGGGGCCCATCTCTGGGTGGTTGACTGGAGGTCGTGGCTCAGTCTGTGTCAGTCAGACCCTTGTGCCCATTGAACCTAAGAACGGAAGTCTGAGAACACAAGCTATGCTTAGGATTCTGGGTGAGGACATGGCAGGCACAATGGACAGAACTGAATCGAGATCTCGTGCATCTGAAGTCAGGGCGAGGATCAGACGAACGCTCAGTTTGGATTTTCTGTCCCTGATGCCCTCTTCATAAAGGGGGGGGGGGGGTCACGAGGCCATTGGGGGATTTCCCAAGATGGGAGTTGTGAGAAGCTCCAAACTGCAAAGATTCTTCTGCAGGACAATTGAGACCTGTTGGTTGGAGCCAGGCCAACGATTCCGAGCAGAGTTCTAAGGATGGATGGCTGGGTAGCCCACCTCGCATTCCAATTGATTCCTAGCAACAAGACATGTTAGATCTGTTGGATCTGGGGAAAGCAACCGAGGAGGCTGAGTTGAAATGGACTCTCCTGTGGATGGGTCCTAATGTGTTTTTTGTGTCTAAGGAGACCTTGGAATGAAGCGGTGGCACTGGGGGTCGGAATGGATCTCCTAAAGAGGCTTTGACACAGCTCCAACGTGCAAGTTTCCCATGTGTAGATGAGATTTGTTTTGATGGGTGAATCAAGAAACAGCCATATGCTGGTATTGAAATCCAGGACGCTGAGGAGAGATGCCTGGAAAGCAAAGCAATGGATCTGATAGGTGCCTAGGGGTCTGGTCGTTCCTTTTTACATCTGGGGACATCAGTCTACGGGACTGAGTGCAGGTAGGTGCTCAGATGAGCTCAGATTGCCACTGTTTGTCATGGGAAGCCACCAATATTGAGATGGCCTCAGGGACTTTGGAGGTTTATCCTATTAGTAGGTTTATAGCCATTGGAATGGGCACACCCAATTCCCTTGGAGAGGGCAAGTACAGTCCTCAGGTTTGGCACCAGGGGCCTGAGCATGTAGGGTGTGTAGGCCAGAACTGTTTTTGGACAGATGTCTGAATACACAAACACGGCTTATGTTTCGATCATAGGAATGGCAGGACTGATCTACAGACCGTGAGGAGAACCCTTCGGGATATGAAAAAAGGGCGAGTGTGAGGCTCTTACTCATGTTTTTGTCTCTGGATATCGTGTCACTCATGGTCATGAAATTTCAGGGTGACTTCATGGGAAATGGACGAGTCCTACTCTCTGGGGGTTTGGCCCCGTCCAAGGAGTTTGGGGTCATTCTGTGGGATGGAAGAAGTCCGTTTTTTTGTTGTTGTTGTTGTTTTTGTTTTTTAACCTCAGGTGTCCCACCAAATGAGCGATTCCAGAGTGGAGCGAATGGACAACCAGAAATCTGGTTAAATATTAGGGAATATAGACATGTCAAGCCCATTATGACATCTAATGGTCCAGCCACTGAGAGGACTTACTAGAGGACAGGACTCACGCTAAGGGTCACAATGCGTGTTTATGCCCACGTCGCACACAAGAATGGGCGGGGCCTCAGGGTAAATGCTTGTTTTCTCCTAAACTGAACATTGTACAACATGCCAAACAGAAGGTTTCTTGCCATGGGTAAGGAGGAGTTCTGATTTATGCATCACAGTCACACCTGGGCAGTGATTGGAGATAAGGTCTAGGTTCTGAAGCCTGTGAAGTCAGAGTGAGGATCAGACGATCACTCAGGTTGGACCTTATGTCCCTGATGGCCCCTTTAAGAAGGGGGGGGGGGATAATGTGGCCATGGGGGTTCTCTCACGATGGGAGTTCTGAGAAGCTCCAAACTTCAAAGATTCTTCTGCAGGACAATTGAGACCTGTTGGTTGGCTCCAGGCCAACGATTCCGAGCAGGGTTTTAAGGTTGGATGGCGGGGTAGGCCACCTCACATTCCAATTGTCTCCTAGCAACAAGACAAGTTAGATCTGCTGGACCTCGCGGAGCAACCGAATACGCTCAGTTGAAATGGACTCTCCTGTGGATGGGTCCTAATGTGTTTTTGTGTCTATGGAGACCTTGTAATGGGGCAGTGGCACACAGGCCCTGAAGGATTCTCCTAACTGGAGGTTTTGAGACATCTTCAAAGGATAATTTTCCCATGTGGAGAAGAGATTTGTTCTGATTGCTGCCTCATGAAATCCCCATATGCTAATATTGGAAACCAGGCCTCTGAGGAGAGATACCTGTAACCGAAAGCAATGAATCTGATTCAGGCCTAGGGGCCTGTCTGATTCAATCTTCTTCTCTGGGGACATCCATCTACGCTGAGTAGAGGTAGGTGCTCAGCTGGTTTCAGATGACCCTTGTTTGTCCTGGGCGGCCTACATTATTGGGATGTCCTTGGGGACTCTGGAGGTTTTTCCTAATTTGTACGATTGTGGACAATGGAATGGGCAGAATTCCCGTGGTATGGACAGGCACAGTCCTGATGTGTGTCTCCAGGGGCCCCAGCCTGAAGGGTCTGTGGGCCAGGAATGTGGGGACAGAAGTCTGAAAACACAAACTCGGCTTAGGTTTGGGAAGTAGGTATGGCAGGCCCGATCTACAGACCGTGAGGAGAACAAAATACGGGATACGACAAAAGAGCGAGTGTGAGGCGCTTGCTCAGACTTTTGTCTCTGGATTTGTTGTCAACGATGGCTGTGGAATCTCGGGGAGGCCTCATGGGCCATGGACGAGACTTCCTCTCTGTGAATTTGGTCCAATCCCAATTGTTTGGGGTCAATCTGAAGGATGGGAGGAGTCCTTTTAGTTTTGTTACCTCAGGTGTCCCACCAAAAGAGGGATTCCAAAGCAGAGCTCTGGGGAGGGATGAATGGACAACCCGAACAATCCAATTGGGGTGAGGTCGAGAACCGAGCAGGTTGATCCTCATTTGGGGTTTATGGAGATCCCCATAGAGCAACGTTTTTCTTCTGGAGGGCCAGCATAGGGCTGCATTTTGGTTCCAGAATTCCAAGTCTTGAGGACATGTTTGCCAGGAGTGTGAGGAAGGAAGTCTGAAAACACAAGGGAGCACGAGGTTTGGGCCCACTGTGCAGAGGCTGAATCTAGATCTCCTGCATCTGAGGTCAGGGCGAGTATCAGATGTTGCCTCAAGCTGGAGTTTGAGTCCATGACAGCCCCTCCCTGAAGGGGGTGGGGGCGTCATGAGGCCAGGGAGGTTTCCCTACGCTGGGAGTTGTTAGCTGCTCCAAACTTCAAAGTTTCCTTCTTCAGGACAGTCGAGTACTATTGGATGGTTCCAGGATGCCCCATACAGAAAGACTCGAGAGCAGGGGCCTAAGCATGGATGCCGAGAAACGCCAACTCACCTTCCCATTGCCTGGTCGAGACAAGGCACGCTCAATCTGTGGGCTCTTGGGTGAGCTACCCAGAAGGCTGAGTTTAAATGGACTTTCCTGAGGATGAGTCATAATGTGGGTTGGTGGCCATGGAGACCTTGGAATGTGGCAGTAGCTGAGGGACTCTGCAGGATTCTCCACCCGAAGGGTTTGACCCAACTCCAACAAGGAAGCTTTCCATGTGGAGATGAGAGGTGTTCTGTCTGGTGCCTCAGGATATCCCCATATGCTGGTCTTCGAACCCAGGCCTCTGAGGAGTGATACCTGGACACCAAAGCCAGAGTTCATAATAGGGCCTAGGGGCCTGTCTGGTTCAATCTTCTGTCTCTGCGGATATCAGTCTGTGTGTCTGCATGGAAGTAGTAGTTGCTCAGCTGGTGTCATAATCCCCCTGTTTGTCCAGTGCGGCTTGCGGTAGTGGGATGTCCTTGGGGACCTTGAGGTTTCTACTATTTTGTAGAGTTGTGGCCAATGGAACGGGCAGTTTCTTAGCAGAGAGCAGGCACAGTTCTGTGGTGTGGCTCCAGAGACCCCAGCCTGGAGGCGGTGTGGGCCACGGCTGGGCAGACAGACATCCAAAAACCCAAACTCAGCTCAGGTTTGGGGCCGAGGTTATGGCAGGCCTGATCTACAGTCCGTGAGGGGAGCTCCTCTGGATATGAAAGAAGGGTGAGAGGGAGGCAGTCGCTCAGTCTTTTGTCTCTGGATATTTTTTTGTCCACAATGGCCGTTTAATGTAGGAGTTGCCTCAGGGGTCGTAGAAGTCTCCCTCTCTGGTAGTTTGTCCAGACCCCAAGAGTTTGGGGTCATTCTATGGGAAGGGAAGAGTCCTGTTTTCTGCTTCATGTGTCCCCCCAGTAGAGGGATTCTGGAGCATAGCAGTGGGTACTGACAACTGGAATACTCGCTCTCTGGTTAAGCCTGGGGGCCTATGGATATGACAAGCCCCATATGCAGGATCTTGGTCCAGCCACTGAGAGGCGTTACTTTAATACGGGACTCACGCTACAGGTCACAATGCATGTCTGTGCCCTAGGCGGCCCTCAAGCACTGGCGTGGCCTTTCCGACAATGCAGGTTTTCCCACATTGAACGATGGACAACATGCCAACCACAAGGTTTCTGGGCATGGGGAAGGAGGAATTCTAATTTCTGCATCACGTTCACCCCTGGGCAGTGATTGGAGATAAGGTCTAGGTTCTGAAGCCTGAAAACCGAGGTTGGGAAGAGATGACGAACTACAGCCATAGCGGGTCCCTTGTGTCCAGGTTGGAGCCAGCTGTCTAGGTGTCGTTTGGGATGTCTTGTCTCAGGCTGTGCCAGACAGGGCATTAGTATTCAGGGTAGGCTGTATAATTGCTTTACAGTCGAGTGGCATGCATTAGATAATCATTTGGGGTTTCTTATTAGCAGCATAGGGCAAAGTTTTTCTTCTGGAGGGCAGGCAGAGTGCTGCATTGTGGCTTCGGAATTCCCAAACTGGAGGGCTTGTGGGCCAGGAGAGTGAGGACGGAAGTCTGAGAACACAAGCTAGGCTTAGGTTTCGGGGAATGGACATGGCAGGCACACTCTGCAGAGCTGAATTGAGATCTCATGAGTCTGAAGTCAGGTCGAGGATCAGACTTTGGCTCAGGTTGGAGTTTCTGTCCATGTTGGCCCCTTCATGAAGGGGGGGGGGCATTATGAGGCCATTGGGGTTTTTTCCCACTATTAGAGTTGTGAGATGCTCCAAACCACAAGGATTCCTTCTGTGGGACAATTAAGATTTGTTGGATGGCTCCAGGACGTCTCATAAGGTATTTTTCCAGAACAGGGTTCTAAGTATGGATGCCTGGGCAGACAGCCTCAATTCCAATTGTCTCCTAGCAACAAGAAACGTTTGATCTGCTGGCTTGGGGTAGCATCAGAGGGGGCTGAGTTGGAATGGACTTTCCTGAGGATGGTCTTAATGTTGGTTTGAGTCCATTGAGACCTTGGTATGGGGCAGTGGCACCAGGGCCCTGAAGGATTCTCCTAACCAGAGGTTATAACAAAGCTCCAATGAGCAAGTTTTCCATGGGGAGACGAGATTTGTTCTTATTGGTGCCTCAGGAAACCACCATTTGCTGGTATTGGAAATGAGGCCTCTGAGGAGAGATGCCTGGAAACCAAAGCAATGGATCTGATTAGGGCCTAGGGGCCTGTCCGGTTCAATATTCTTCTCTGGGGACATCTTTTGTCTGAGTGGAGGTAGTTGCTCAGCTGGTTTGAGATCACACCTGTTTGTCCTGGGCGGCCTACACTATTGGGATGGCCTCGGTAACTTTGGAGGTTTTTCCTAATTTGCAAGGTTGTGGCCAATGGAATGGGAAGAATTCTCTTGAAAGGGAAGCACAGTCCTGAGGTGTGGCTCCAGGAACCCAAGTGTGGAGCGTGTGTGGTCCAGGGCTATTTGGACAAAAGTCTGAAAACACAAACTCCACTTAGGTTTGGGTCTGTAGGTATGGCCGGCCCGATATATAGACCGTGAGGAGAACTCTTCGGGATATGAACAAAGGGCGAAGTGAGGTGCTTGCTCATGCTTATTTTTTTCTGGATATGTGTCACCGATTGCCATGGAATGTCCGGGTGTCCTCATGGGCCATCGATGAGGCTCCCTTTCTGGGGATTTGACCCAATCCCAAGAGTTTGGGGTCATTCTGTGGGAAGGGAGGAGGCCTTTCTCGTTTTTTTGTTTTTGTTTTTGTTTTTTGTTTTTTTTTTACCTCAGGTGGACCACCAAAAGAGGGATTCCACAGCAGAGTCCTGGGGAGGGGCGACTGGACAACCAGAACTCTGGTTAACATTGGGACCTAAGAACATGGCAAGCCCCATATGTGGGCTCTTGGTCCAGACACTGAGAGGCCTTCCTTGAGCATAGGGCTCACATTGAGATTCACAATGTGTTTTTGTGCCCAAGGAGCCCCTCAAGTCAGGGCGTGGCCTAATGTACCATGCTGGTTTCTCCACACTGAACATTGCACAATATGGCAACCACAAGTTTTCTGGCCATGGGGAAGAAGGAGTTCTAATTTCTGCAACACTTTCACTCCTGGACTGTGATTGCATTTAAGGTCTAGGTTCTGAAGCCTGAAAACTGAGGTTGGGAAGAGATGAAGACCTAATGCCATGGTGTGTCTGATGTGCTCAGTCTTCGGCCATCTGTTGAGTGTGGGTTGGGAGGTGCAGGCTCAGGCTGTGGCAGACAGGGAATTAGTGCCCAGGCTAGACTGTATCATTGGGGTGCAGTCGAGTTTCGTGCAGGTTGGTACTCATTTGTGGTTACTGGGTAGCCCCAGAAGGCAACGTTTTTCTTCTGGAAGGAAGACACAGTGCCACATAGTGGCTCCAGAATTCCCAAACTGGAAGGCTTGTGGGCCAGGAGTGTGAGGAAAAAATTCTGAGAACACAAGCCAGACTTAGATTTCGGGGTGAGGGGACGGCAGGAACCCTCTGCAGAGATGATTCGAGATCCCGTGTACCTGAAGACAGAGCTAGGATCAGACTTTGGCTCACGTTGGAGTTTCTGTCCATGACGGCCCCTTCATGAAGGGGAGGGTGTCACGAGGCCATGGAGGTTTTCCCACGATGGGAAATGTGAGATGCTCCAAACCGCAATGATTCCTTCCGTGGGACAGTCGAGACCTGCTGGATGGCTCCAGGACATCCCATAAGGAAGTTATCCAGAGCAGGGTTCTAAGGATGGATGCCTGGGCAGCCTGCCTCCCATTCCAGGTGTCTCATAGCGCCAAGGCAAGTTCGATCTGCTAGATCTAGGGGAGTAACCGAGGCGGGTGTGTTGAAATGGGTGAGTTGAGGATGGGTCATAATGTGCATTTGTGTCCATGGAGACCTTGGAATGGGGTGCTTGATCCGGGGCCTTGAGGGATGTTCATAACCGGAGGTTTTGATGGAGCTCTAAAGAGTACGTTTCCTATGTAGAGAAGAGAATTGTTTTGATGAGTGCCTAAGGAATCTCCCATATGCTGGTATTGGAAACCAGGCCTCTGAGGAGAGATGCCTGGAAACAAAAGCAATGGATATGATTAGGGCCTAGGTGCCTGTCCGGTTCAATGTCTTTCCTGGGGATACGTGTCTATGGATCTGAGGGGAGGTAGTTGCTCGGCTTGTGTCAGATCGCCCCTGTTTGTCCTGGGCAGCCTATAATATTGGGAATGGCCTCGGGACGTTGGAGTTTCTCCTAAGCAATAGGGTTGTGGCCAAAGGAATGGGCAGAAATCCCCTGGAGAGGGCAGGCACAGTTCTAAGTTTGGGCTCTAGGGGCCCAGCCTTGAGGGTGTGTGGGCCAGGCCTGTGGGGACAGAAGTCTGAAAACACAAACTCCGCTTAGGATTGGGGACATAGGTATGGCACGCCCAATCTACAGACCGTGATAACACTTCGGGATATGAAAAAGGGTGAGTTTTGAGGTGCTTGCTCAGGTTTTGTCTCTGGATTTGTGTCAACAATGTGGGTCGAATGCTGGCGTGGCCTCATGGGTTGTGGACGGCTTTCCTTCTCTGAGGATTTGACCCAATCCCAAGAGTTTGGGTACATTCTGTGGGATGGGAGGAGTCCTTTCTGTTTTTTTTTTTTTATTTTATTTTATGTACCTCATGAATGCCAATAAAAGAGGGATTCCAGAGCAGACTCCTTGGGAGGGACAACTGGATAACCCCACCTCTGTTTAAGTTTGGGGGCCTAGGGGCTTGGCAAGTCCAATATGTGGGCTCTTGATTCAGACACTGAGAGGTCTTCCCTGAGGACAGGGCTCATGCTGAGGGTCACAATGCCTATTTGTGCCCAACAAGGCCCTCAAGCATGGGAAGGGCCTCATGGGCCACGCTGGATTCTCCTACACTGAACGTTGGAGAATATGCCAACCACAAGGTTTCTTGCCATGGCGAAGGAGAAGTTCTGATTCTTGTATCACGTTCACTCCTGAGCAGTGAGTGGAGATAAGGTCTAGGTTCTGAAGGTGAAAACTGAGGTTGGGTAGAGATGATGGCCGAAAGCCATTGTGGGTTTGATATGCTCAGTGTACGGCCAGCTGTCTGGGTGTTGGACTGGAGGTCTGCCCTCAGGCTGTGTCAGACAGGGCTTTAGTGCACAGGCTAGATTGTATAATTGGGGTATGGTCGAGTGGCATGCAGGTTGTTACTCATTTGGCGTTTCTGGTTAGCCCTATAGGGCAACATTTTTCTTCTGGAGGGCAGGCAGAGTGCTGCATTGTGTCTCCAGAATTGCCAAACTGGAGGGGTGTGGCCAGGATTGTGAAGACGGAAGTCTGAGAACACAAGTTAGGCTTAGGATTCGGGGCGAGGGCACAGCAGGCACACTCTCAAGTGCTGAATCGAGATCTCGTGCTTCTGAATTCAGGGCGCGGATCAGACTTTGGCTTAGGATGGAGTTTCTGTCCATGATGGCCCATTTATGAAGGTGTGGGGCATCATGAGGAAATGGAGGTTTTCTCACAGTGGGATTGTGTGATGCTTCAAACCACAAGGATTCATTCTGCGAGACAGTCAAGACAGGTTGTTTGGATTCAAGACATCCCGTAAAGAAATTCCCCAGAGCAGGGTTCTAAGGATGGATGCCTGGGCAGCCCACCTCGCATTCCAACTGTCTCCTAGTGACAAGGCCCGTTTGATCTGCTGGCTCTGGGTGAGCAGCCGAGGGGGCTGATTTGAAATGGACTCTCCTGAGGATGGATCATAATGTAAGTTTGTGTCCTTGGAGACCTTGGAATTGGGCCATGGTGCCAGCGCCCTGAAGGATCCTCCTAACCCTGAGGTATTGACACAGCTCCAAAGAGCAAGTTTCTCATGTGGAGATGAGATCTGTTCTGATTGTTTCCTTAGGAAACCCCCATATTCTGATATTGGAAACGAGGCCTCTGAGGAGAGGTACATAGAAACCAAAGCAATAGATCAGAAGTTGGCTCAGGTTGGAGTTTCTGTCCATGATGGCCCATTTATAAAGGGGAGCATCTCATGAGGCCATGTAGGTTTTCCCACGATAGGAGTTGTGAGATGCTCCAATCTGCAAGGATTCCTTCTGCGGGACAATCAAGACCTGTTGTAAGGCTCCCAGGACATCCCATATGGAACGGCGCCAGAGCAGGATTCCAACGATGGATGCCTAGAGAGTCTGCTTTGCATTCCAGTTGTCTCCTAGCGACAAGGCAGGTTTGATATTCTGGCTCTGGGGGAGTAATCAACGGGGCTGAGTTGAAATGTACTCTCCTGCCGAATGGTCATAATGCGGGTTTGTGTCCATGGAGACCTTGGAATAGGGCGGTGGCTGGCTCCGGTTACCTGAAGGTTTCTCCTAACTGGAGGTTTTTACAGAGCTCCAAAGGATAAGTTTCCCATGTGGAGACAAGATTTGTTCTGCTTGGTATCTCTGGAATCCCCCATATGCTGGTATTGGAAAACAGGCCTCTGAGGAGAGATGCTTAGAAACAAAAGCAATGGAACCAATTACGTTCTAGGGGCCTGTCCAGTTTAATACCTTTCTCTTGGGATATCTGTCTACGGGTGAGTTGAGGTCGTTGCTCAGCTTGTGACAGATCACCCCTCTTTGTACTGGACGGCCTACACTATTGGAATGGCCTCTGGGACTTTGGTGGTTTCTCCTAATCTGTAGGGTTGTGGCCAATGGAATGGGAAGAATTTCCTTGGAGAGGGCAGGCACAGTCCTGAGGTGTGGCTCCAGGGTCCTCAGCCTGGATGGTGTGTGGGACAGGGGATGTCAGGATAGAAGTCTGAAAACACGGTTTGAGGACGTAGGTATGGCAGGCCCGATCTACAGACTATGAGGAGAATTTTTTGGGCTATGACCTAAGGGTGAGGCTTATGTCTCTGGATTTTGTGTCAATAGTGGCCGTGGAATGTCGGGCTGGCCTCATGGGCCATGGACGAGTCTTTCTCTCTGGGGATGGCCTGATCCCAAGTGATTGGGGTCATTCTGTGGGTGGGAGGAATCCTTTCTGTGTTTACTTACCTCAAATGTCCCACCAAAGAGGGATTCCAGAGCAGAGCCCTGAGTAGGGGTGACTAGATGTCTCTACCTTTGGTTAAGATTGGGTGACTTGGGGCATGGCAGGCCCCATATGCGGGCTCATGGTCCAGCCACTGAGAGGCTTTACTTGAGGACAGGGCTCAAACTGAGGGTCCCAATGTGTGTTTGTGCCCACCGCAGCTCTTAAGCATGGGCAGGGCCTCAGGGACCCTACACTACCCCCTCAGGGGCCCTACTACTACACCTGTAGGCCCTACAGGGGTCCTACACTGAACTTTGGATAAGATGCCAACCACAAGATTCTGCCGAGAGGGAAGGAGGAGTTATGATTTCTGCATCACGTTCACCCATGGGAAATGAGTAGAGATAAGGTCTAGGTTTCTGTAGCCTGAAAACCAGGTTGGAAAGAGATGGCAACCTAAGGCCATGGCGGTTCAGATGTTCTCAGTGTACGGCAAGCTGTCTGGGTGTCGTTTGGGAATTCAGGCCTCAGGTTGTGTCAGACAGGGCATTAGTGCACAGGCTAGACTATATAATTGGTGTACAGTTGAGTGGCATGCAGGTTTATCCTCATTTGAGGTTTTTCTGGGTAGACCCATAGGGCAACGTTTTTCTTCTAGAGGGCAGGCAGAGTGCAGCACTGTGTCATCGGAAATCCCAAAATGGAGGGCGTGTGGTCTAGGAGAGTGAGGACGGAAGTCTGAGAACACTAGCTATGCTTAGGTTTTGGGGTGAGGGCACAGCAGGTGCACTCTGAAGAGCTTAATCAAGATCTCATGCATCTGAAGTCAAGGCGAAGATCAGCCGTTGGCTCAGGTTGGAGTTTCTTTCCATGATCCGACTTCATGAAGATTGGGGGCATCATGTGACCTTGGAAGCTTTCCATGATATGAGTTGTGAGGTGGTCCATGAACAAGGACTCCTGTGGGACAGTCGAAACCTGTTGGATGGCTCAAGGATAAGGAACGACACACGAGCAGGGTTCTAAGGGTTCTAAGGATCTCAAAGGAGAGATGCCTGGAAACCAAAGCAATAGATCCGATAGGTGCCTATGGGCCTGTCCCTTCCTTTTTACCTCTGGGGACATCAGTCTACGGGTCTGAGTGCCGGTAGGTGCTCAGATGGGCCCAGATTGCCCCTGTTTGTCCTGGAAAGCCACAAATATTGGGATGGCCTCAGGGACTTTGGAGGTTTATCCTATTACTAGGGTTGTGGCCATTGGAATGGACTCATACAATTCCCTTGGAGAGGGCAAGCACAGTCGTCAGGTTTGGCTCCAGGGGCCTGAGCCTGTAGGGTGTGTAGGCCAGGGCTGTTTGGACAGTTGTTGTCTGAAAACACAAACTCGGCTTATGTTTCGGGTCATAGGTATGGCAGGACTGTTCTACAGACCATGAGGAGAACTCTTCTGGATATGAAAAAAGGGCGAGTGTGAGGCTCTTGCTCAAGTTTTTGTCTCTGGATATGGTGTCACTCATGGTTGTGAAATTTCCGGGTGACTTCATGGGAAATGGACGAGTCTTACTCTCTGGGGGTTTGGGCCCCGTCGAAAGAGTTTGGGGTCATTCTGTGGGATGGAAGAAGTCCGTTGTTCTGTTGTTGTTGATTTGTTTTGTTTTGTTTTTCAACCTCAGGTGTCCCACCAAATGAGGGATTCCAGAGTAGAGCGCTGGGGATGGGCGACTGGACAACCAGAAATCTGGTTAAAAATTGGGGCCTAGGGACATGATAAGGCCATTAGGACATCTAATGGTCCAGCTACTGAGAGGATGTACTAGAGGACAGGACTCACGCTGAGGGTCACAATGCGTGTTTATGCCCCCGTCGCACTGAAGAATGGGCGGGGCCTTAGGGTGAATGCTGGTTTCCCCTACACTGAACTTTGGACAACATGCCAACCACAAGGTTTCTTGCCATGGGTAAGGAAGAGTTCTGATTTCTGCATCACAGTCACCCCTGGGCAGTGATTGGAGATAAGGTCTAGGTTCTGAAGCCTGAAAACTGAGGTAGGGAAGAGATGATGACATAAGGCCATGTCGGGTCTGATGAGCTCAGTGTGCGGTCAGCTGTCTGGGTGTTGGTCACGAGGTCCGGGCTGAGGTTGTCAGACAGTGCATTAGTGCCCAGGTTAGACTATATATTTGGGTGCATTCGAGTGCCGTGTAGGTTATTATCTGAAGAACTCTTCAGGATATGAAGAATGAGCGAGTCTGAGGCGCGTGCTCAGGCTTTTGTCTCTGGATTTTGTATCAGCGATGGCCGTGGAATGATGGGGACGCCTCATGAGACATGGACGAATCTTGCTCTCTGTGGATTTGGCCCGATCCCAATGCTTTTCGTCAATCTGTGGGATGGGAGGACTCCTTTCAGGTTTGTTACCTCAGGTGTCCCACCCAAAGAGGAATTCCAAAGCAGAGCCCAGGGGAAGAGTGAAGGGACAACCCGAAATATGGTTAAAAATTGGGGCCCAGGGGCATGGCAAGCCCAATATGCTGTCTCTCCATCCAGCCACTGAGAGGCCTTACCTGAGGACTGGGCTCATGCTGAGGGTCACAATGTGTGTTTGTGACTTATGTGGCCCGCAAGCATGGGCGGGGCCACATGGGCCACACTGGTTTCAACTACACTGAACTTTGGACAGCATGCCAACAACAAGGTTTCTTGCCATGGAGAAAGTGTTCTGATTTCTGCATCATTTTCAAACCTGGGCCGTGATTGGAGATAAGGTCTACGTTCTGAAGCCTGAAAACCGAGGTTGAGAAGAGATGACGACCTAAGGCATGGCGGGTCTGATGTGCTCAGTGTGAGGCCAGCTGTCTGGGTGGGGGCTAGGAGGTCCAGGCTCAGGCTGTGTCAGAAAGGGCATAAGTGCCCAGGTCAGCCTATATATTTGGGGTACAGCCTAATGGCGTGCAGGTTGATCCTCATTTGGGGTTTCTGGGTAGCCCCAGAGGGCAATGTTTTTTTTCTTCTGGAGGGCAGGCAGAGTGCTGCATTGAAGTTCTGGATTGCCAAACTGGAGGGCTTGTGGGCCAGTAGTCTGAGGACGGAAGTCTGAGAAACCAAGCTAGGCCTAGATTTCTGGGTGAGGATATGGCAGGCACAATCTACAGACCTGAATCGAGATCTCGTGCATCTGAAGTCAGGGCGAGGATCAGACGATTGCTCAGGTTCGACATTCTGTCCCTCATGGCCCCTTCTTGAAGGGGGGGTGGATCACGAGGCCATGGGTGTTTTTTCCCACGATGGGAGTTGTGAGAAGCTCCCAACTGCAAAGATTCTTCTGCAGGACAATTGAGACCTGTTGTTTGGATCGAGGACAACGATTCCGAGCAGGGTTCTAAGGATGGATGGCTGGGTAACCACCTCGAAATACAATTGTCTCCAAACAACAAGAAAGGTCAGATCTGCTGGATGTGGGGGAGCAACCGAGGAGGCTGAGTTGAAATGGACTCTCCCGTGGATGTGTCCTAATATGATTTTGTGTCTACGGAGACCTTGGAATGAAGCGGTGCCACTGGGGCCCTGAAGGGTTCTCCTAAAGAGAGGCTTTCACACAGCTCCATCGTGCAAGTTTCCCATGTGTAGATGAGATTTGTTCTGATGGGTGAGTCAAGAAACAGCCATATGCTGTTATTGAAATCCAGGCCTCTGAGCAGATATGCCTAGAAACCAAAGCAATGGATCCGAAAGGTGCTTAGGGGCCTGTTCGTTCCTTTTTACCTATGGGGCCATCAGTCTATGGGTCTGACTTCTGGTAGGTGCTCAGATGGGCCCAGATTGCCCCTGTTTGTACTGGGATGCCACAAATATTGGGATGGCCTCAGGGACTTTTGAGGTTTATCCTCTTAGTAGGGTTGTGGCCATTGAAATGGGCACATACAATTCCCTTGGAGAGGGCAAGCACAGTCGTAAGGTTTGGCTCCAGGGGCCTGAGCCTGTAGGGTGTGTAGGCCAGGGCTGTTTGGACAGTTGTCTGAAAACACAAACTCGGCTTATGTTTCGGATCATAGGTATGGCAGGACTGATCTACAGACCATGAGGAGAACTCTTCGGGATATGAAAAAAGGTCGAGGGTGAGGCTCTTGCTCAAGTTTTTGTCTCTGGATATCGTGTCACTCATGGTCGTGAAATTTCCGGGTGACTCATGGGAAATGGACGAGTCTTACTCTCTGGGGGTTTGGCCCCATCCAAAGAGTTTGAGATCATTCTGGGGGATGGAAGAAGTCCGTTGTTCTGTTGTTCTTGATTTGTTTTGATTTGTTTTTCAACCTCAGGTGTCCCACCAAATGAGTGATTCCAGAGTAGAGCCCTGGGAAGGGGCGACTGGACAACCAGAAATATGGTTAAAAATTGGGGCCTAGGGACATGCCAAGCCCATTATGACATCTAATGGTCCAGCCACTGAGAGGACATACTAGAGGACAGGACTCACGCTGAGGGTCGCAATGCGTGTTTATGCCCTCGTCGCACTCAACGTTGGGCGGGGCCTCAGGGTGAATGCTTGTTTCTCCTACACTGAACGTTGGACAACATGCCAACCACAAGGTTTCTTGCCATGGGTAAGGAAGAGTTCATATTTCTGCATCACAGTCACCCCTGGGCAGTGATTGGAGATAAGGTCTAGGTTCTGAAGCCTGAAAACTGAGGTAGGGAAGAGATGATGACCTAAGGCCATGGCAGGTCTGATGTGCTCAGTGTGCGGTCAGCTGTCTGGATGTTGGTCACAAGGACCGGGCTCAGGTTGTCAGACAGTGCATTAGTGCCCAGGTTAGACTATATATTTTGGGTGCATTCCAGTGCCGTGTAGGTTCTTATCTGAAGAACTCTTCAGGTATGAAGAATGAGCGAGTCTGAGGCGCGTGCTCAGGCTTTTATTTCTGGATTTTGTATCAGCGATGGCCGTGGAATATTGGGGAGGCCTCATGGGCCATGGACGAATCTTGCTCTCTGTGGATTTGGCCCGATACCAATTGTTATTGGTCAATCTGTGGCATGGGATGACACCTTTTAGGTTTGCTACCTCAGGTGTCCCACCAAAAGAGGAATTCCAAAGCAGATCCCTGGGGAAGAGTGAAGGTACAACTCGAACTATGGTTAAAAATTGGGGCCTAGGGGCATGGCAAGCCCAATATGCTGTCTCTCCATCCAGCCACTGGGTGGCCTTACCTGAGGACTGGACTCAGGCTGAGGGTCACAATGTGTGTTTGTGACCAATGTGGCCCGCAAGCATGGGGGGGGGCTCATGGGCCACACTGGTTTCAACTAAACTGAGCCTTGGACAACATGGCAACCACAAGGTTTCTTGCCATGGGGAAAGAGATCTGATTTCTGCATCATTTTCAAACCCGGGCCGTGTTTGAGATAAGGTCTAGGTTCTGAAGCCTGAAAACCGAGGTTGAGAAGAGATGACATCCTAAGGCCATGTCGGGTCCGATGTGCTCAGTGTGCGGCCAGCTGTCTGGGTAGGGCCAGGAGGTCCAGGCTCAGGATGTGTTTGAAAGGGCATTAGTGCCAACGTCAGCATATATATTTGGGGTACAGCCGAATGGCGTACAGGTTGATCCTCATTTGGGGTTTCTGGGTAGCCCCGGAGGGCAATGTTTTTCTTCTGGAGGGCAGGCAGAGTGCTGCATTATAGTTCTGGATTGCCAAACTGGAGGGCTTTTGGGCCAGTAGTCTGAGGACGGAAGTCTGAGAAACCAAGCTAGGCCTAGGTTTCTGGGTGAGGATATGGCAGGCACAATCTACAGACCAGAATCGAGATCGCGTGCATCTGAAGTCAGGACGAGGATCAGACGATCGCTCAGGTTGGACATTCTGTCCCTGATGGCCCCTTCTTGAAGGGGGGGTGGATCACGAAGCCATGGGTGTTTACCTACGATGGGAGTTGTGAGAAGC
Source organism: Mustela putorius furo (assembly GCF_011764305.1). NCBI lineage: Eukaryota > Metazoa > Chordata > Mammalia > Carnivora > Mustelidae > Mustela > Mustela putorius. Next base: position 32,809 of record NW_025421762.1, on the reverse strand, counting down.
TCCCAACTGCAAAGATTCTTCTGCAGGACAATTGAGACCTGTTGTTTGGATCGAGGAAAACGATTCCGAGCAGGTTTCTAAGGATGGATGGCTGGGTAGCCCACCTCGAATTCCAATTGTCTCCAAGCAACAAGACAGATTAGATCTGCGGGATTTGGGAGAGTAACCGAGGAGGCTGAGTTGAAATGGACTATCCCGTGGATGTGTCCTAATATGATTATGTGTCTCCGGACACCTGGAATGAAGCGGTGGCACTGGGGCCCTGAAGGGATCTCCTAAAGAGAGGATTTCACACAGCTCCATCGTGCAAGTTTCCCATGTGTAGATGAGATTTGTTCTGATGGGTGAGTCAAGAAACAGCCATATCCTGTTATTGAAATCCAGGCCTCTGAGGAGAGATGCCTGGAAACCAAAGCAATGGATCCGAAAGATGCCTAGTGGCCTGTTCGTTCCTTTTTACCTCTGGGGGGGCCATCAGTCTCTGGGTCTGAGTACCGGTAGGTGCTCAGATGGGCCCAGATTGCCCCTGTTTGTCCTGGGAAGCCACAAATATTGGGATACCCTCAGGGACTTTGGAGGTTTATCCTATTAGTAGGGTTGTGGCCATTGGAATGGGCACATACAATTCCCTTGGAGAGGGCAAGCACAGTCGTCAGGTTTGGCTCCAGGGGCCTGAGCCTGTAGGGTGTGTAGGCCAGGGCTGTTTGGAGAGTTGTCTGAAAACACAAACTCGGCTTATGTTTCGGGTCATAGGTATGGCAGGACTGATCTACAGACCATGAGGAGAACTCTTCGGGATATGAAAAAAGGGCGAGTATGAGGCTCTTGCTCAAGTTTTTGTCTCTGGATATCGTGTCACTCATGGTCGTGAAATTTCCGGTTGACTTCATGGGAAATGGACGAGTCTTACTCTCTGGGAGTTTGGTCTCTCGTCCAAAGAGTTTGGGGTCATTCTGTGGGATGGAAGAAGTCCGTTGTTCTGTTGTTGTTGATTTGTTTTGTTTTGTTTTTCAACCTCAGGTGTCCCACCAAATGTGGGATTCCAGAGTAGAGCCCTGGGGAGGGGCGACTGGACAACCATAAATCTGGTTAAAAATTGGGGCCTAGGGACATGTCAAGCCCATTATGACATCCTATGGTCCAGCCACTGAGAGGACTTACTAGAGGACAGGACTCACGCTGAGGGTCACAATGCGTGTTTATGCCCTCTTTCGCACTCAAGGTTGGGCGGGGCCTCATGGTGAATGCTGGTTTCTCCTACACTGAACGTTGGACAACATGCCAACCACAAGGTTTCCTGCCAGGGGTAAGGAAGAGTTCTGATTTCTGCATCACAGTCACCCCTGGGCAGTGATTGGATATAAGGTCTAGGTTCTGAAGCCTGAAAACTGAGGTAGGGAAGAGATGATGACCTAAGGCCATGGCGGGTCTGATGTGCTCAGTGTGCGGTCAACTGTCTGGGTGTTGGTCAGGAGGTCCGGGCTCAGGTTGTCAGACAGGGCATTAGTGCCCAGGTTAGACTATATATTTGGGTGCATTCGAGTGCCGTGTAGGTTCTTATCTGAAGAACTCTTCAGGATATGAAGAATGAGCGAGTCTGAGGCGCGTGCTCAGGCTTTTGTCTCTGGATTTTTTATCAGCCATGGCCGTGGAAAGTTGGGGAGGCCTCATGGGCCATGGACGAATCTTGATCTCTGTGGATTTGGCCCGATCCCAATTGTTTTTCGTCAATCTGTGGGATGGGAGGACCCCTTTCAGGTTTGTTACCTCAGGTGTCCCACCTAAAGAGGAATTCCAAAGCAGAGCCCTGGGGAAGAGTGAAGACACAACCCGAACTACGGTTAAAAATTGGGGCCTAGGGGCATGGCAAGCCCAATATGCTGTCTCTCCATCCAGCCACTGAGAGGCCTTACCTGAGGACTGGGCTCAGGCTGAGGGTCACAATGTGAGTTTGTGACCAATGTGGCCCGCAAGCATGGGCGGGCCTCATGGGCCACACTGGTTTCAACTACACTGAAACTTGGACAACATGCCAACCACAAGGTTTGTTGCCATGGGGAAAGAGTTTTGATTTCTGCATCATTTTCAAACCCGGGCCGTGATTGGAGATAAGGTCTAGGTTCTGAAGACTGAAAACCGAGGTTGAGAAGAGATGATGACCTACGGCCATGGCGGGTCCGATGTGCTCATTGTGAGGCCAGCTGTCTGGGTGAGGCCAGGAGGTCCAGGCTCAGGCTGTGTCAGAAAGGGCATTAGTGCCCAGGTCAGCCTATATATTTGGGGTACAACCAAATGGCGTGCAGGTTGATCCTCATTTGTGGTTTCTGTGTAGCCCAGAGGGCAATGTTTTTCTTCTGGAGGGCAGGCAGAGTGCTGCATTGTAGTTCTGGATTTCCAAACTAGAGGGCTTGTGGGCCAGTAGTCTGAGGACGGAAGTCTGAGAATCCAAGCTAGGCCTAAATTTCTGGGTGAGGATATGGCAGGCACAATCCACAGACCAACCTGAATCAAGATCTCGTGCATCTGAAGTCAGGGCGAGGATCAGACGATCGCTCAGGTTGGACATTCTGTCCCTGATGGCCCCTTCTTGAAGGAGGGGTGGATCACGAGGCCACGGGGGTTTTTCCCACGAGGGGAGATGTGAGAAGCTCCCAACTCCAAAGATTCTTCTGCAGGACAATTGAGACCTGTTGGTTGGCTCCAGGACAACGATTCCGAGCAGGGTTCTAAGGATGGATGCCTGGGTAGCCCACCTCGCATTCCAATTGTCTCCAAACAACAAGACAGGATAGATCTGCTGGAATCTGGGAGAGCAACCGAGGAGGCTGAGTTGAAATGGACTCTCCCGTGGATGTGTCCTAATATGATATTGTGACTATGGAGAACTTGGAATGAAGCGGTGGCACTGGGGCCCTGAAGGGTTCTCCTAAAGAGAGGATTTCACACAGCTCCATCGTGCAAGTTTCCCATGTGTAGATGAGATTTGTTCTGATGGGTGAGTCCAGAAACATTCATATGCTGTTATTGAAATCCAGGCCTCTGAGGAGAGATGCCTGGAAACCAAAGAAATGGATCCGATAGGTGCCAAGGGGCCTGTTCATTCCTTTTGACCTCTGGGGACATCAGTCTACGGGTCTGAGTGCCGGTAGGTGCTCAGATGGGCCCAGATTGCCCCTGATTGTCCTGGGAAGCCACAAATATTGGGATGGCCTCAGGGACTTTGGAGGTTTATCCCTTAGTAGGGTTGTGGGCATTGGAATGGGCACATAAATTCCCTTGAAGAGGGCAAGCACAGTCGCCAGGTTTGGCTCCAGGGGCCTGAGCCTGTAGGGTGTGTATGCCAGGGCTGTTTGGCTAGTTGTCTGAAAACACAAACTCGCCTTATGTTTCGGGTCATATGTATGGCAGGACTGATCTACAGACCATGAGGAGAACTCTTCTGGATATGAAAAAAGGGAGAGTGTGAGGCTCTTGCTCAAGTTTTTGTCTATGGATATCGTGTCACTCATGGTCGTGAAATTTCCGGGTGACTTCATGGGAAATGGACGAGTCTTACTCTCTGGGGATTTGGCCCCGTCCAAAGAGTTTGGGGTCATTCTGTGGGATGGAAGAAGTCCGTTGTTCTGTTGTTGTTGATTTTGTTTTGTTTTTTTTTTTTCAACCTCAGGTGTCCCACCAAATGAGGGATTCCAGAGTAGAGCCCTGGGAAGGGGCGACTGGACAACCAGAAATCTGGTTAAAAATTGGGGCCTAGGGACATGTCAAGCCCTTTATGACATCTAAGGGTCCAGCCACTGAGAGGACGTACTAGAGGACAGGACTCACGCTGAGGGTCACAATGCGTGCATCTGCCCTCGTTTCACTCAAATGGGCGGAGCCTCAGGGTGAATGCTGGTTTTTCTCCTACACTGAACGTTGGACAACATGCCAACCACAAGGTTTCTTGCCATGGGTAAGGAAGAGTTCTGATTTTTGCATCACAGTCACCCATGGGTAGTGATTGGAGATAAGGTCTAGGTTCTGATGCCTGAAAACTGAGGTAGGGAAGAGATGATGACCTAAGGCCATGGCGGGTCTGATGTGCTCAGTGTGCGGTCAGCTGTCCGGGTGTTGGTCACGAGGTCCGGGCTCAGGTTGTCAGACAGTGCATTAGTGCCCAGGTTAGACTATATATTTTGGGTGCATTCGAGTGCCGTGTAGGTCCTTATCTGAAGAACTCTTCAGGATATGAAGAATGAGCGAGTCTGAGGCGCGTGCTCAGGCTTTTGTCTCTGGATTTTGTATCAGCGATGGCCGTGGAATGTTGGGGAGGCCTCATGGGCCATGGACGAATCTTGCTCTCTGTGGATTTGGCCCGATCCCAATTGTTTCTCGTCAATCTGTGGGATGGGATGCCTCTTTCAGTTTTGATACCTCAGGTGTCCCACCAAAAGAGGAATTCCAAAGCAGAGCCCTGGGGAAGAGTGAAGGGACAACCCGAACTATGGTTAAAAATTGGGGCCTAGGGGCATGGCAAGCCCGATATGCTGTCTCTCCATCCAGCCACTGAAAGGCCTTTCCTGAGGACTGGGCTCAGGCTGAAGTTCACAATGTGTGTTTGTGAACCAATGTGGCCCGCAAGCATGGGCGGGGCCTCATGGTCCACACTGGTTTCAACTACACTGAACCTTGGGCAACATGCCAACCACAAGGTTTCTTGTCATGGGGAAAGAGTTCTGATTTCTGCATCATTTTCAAACCAGTGCAGTGATTGGAGATAAGGTCTAGGTTCTGAAGCCTGAAAACCGAGGTTGAGAAGAGATGAGGACCTAAGGCCATGGCGGGTCCGATGTGCTCAGTGTGCAGCCAGCTGTCTAGGTGGGGCCAGGAGGTCCAGGCTCAGGCTGTGTCAGAAAGGGCATAGTGCCCAGGTCAGCCTATATATTTGGGGTACAGCCGAATGGCGTGCAGGTTGATCCTCATTGGGGGTTTCTGGGTAGCCCCAGAGGGCAATGTTTTTCTTCTGGAGGGCAGGCAGAGTGCTGCATTGTAGTTCTGGATTGCCAAACTGGAGGGCTAGTGGGCCAGTAGTCTGAGGACGGAAGTCTGAGAAACCAAGCTAGGCCTAGGTTTCTGAGTGAGGATGTGGCAGGCAAAATCTACAGACCTGAATCGAGATCTCGTGTGTCTGAAGTCAGGGCGAGGATCAGACGATCGCTCAGGTTGGACATTCTGTCCCTGATGTCCCCTTCTTGAAAAGGGGGGTGGATCACGAGGCCATGGGGGTTTTCCCACGATGGGAGTAGTGAGAAGCTCCCAACTGCAAGGATTCTTCTGCAGGACAATTGAGACCTGTTGGTTGACTCCAGGACAACGATTCCGAGCAGGGTTCTAAGGATGGAGTGCTGGCTAGCCCACCTCGCATTCCAATTATCTCCAAGCAACAAGACAGTTTAGATCTGCTTGATCTGGGGGAGCAACCGAGGAGGCTGAGTTGAAATGGACTCTCCCGTGGATGTGTCCTTATATGATTTTGTGTCTACGGAGACCTTGGAATGAAGCGGTGGCCCTGGGGCCCTGAAGGATTCTCCTAAAGAGAGGCTTTCACACAGCTCCATCGTGCAAGTTTCCCATGTGTAGATGAGATTTGTTCTGATGGGTGAGTCCAGAAACAGCCATATGCTGTTATTGAAATCCAGGCCTCTGAGGAGAGATGCCTGGAAAACAAAGCAATGGATCCGATAGGTGCCTAGGGACCTGTTCGTTCCTTTTTACCTCTGGGGACATCAGTCTACTGGTCTGAGTGCAGGTAAGTGCTCATATGGGCCCAGATTTCCCCTGTTTGACCTGGTAAGCCACAAATATTGGGATGGGCTCAGGGACTTTGGAGGTTTATTCTATTAGTAGGGTTGTGGCCATTGGAATGGGCACATACAATTCCCTTGGAGAGGGCAAAAACAGTAGTCAGGTTTGGCTCCAGGGGCCTGAGCCTATACGGTGTGTATGCCTGGGCTCTTGGGATAGTTGTCTGAATACACAGACTCGGCTTATGTTTCGGTTCATAGGTATGGCAGGACTGATCTACAGACAATGAGGAGAACACTTCGGGATATGAATAAAGGGGGAGTGTGAAGCACTTGCTCAAGTTTTTGTCTCTAGATATCGTGTCACTCATGGTCGTGAAATTTCTGGGTGACTTCATGGGAAATGGACGTGTCTTACTCTCTGGGGGTTTGGCCCCGTCCAAAGAGTTTGGGGTCATTCTGTGAGATGGAAGAAGTCCGTTGTTCTGTTGTTGTTGATTTGTTTTGTTTGGTTTTTCAACCTCAGGTGTCCCACAAAATGAGGGATTCCAGAGTAGAGCTCTGGGGAGGGGCGAGTGGACAACCAGAAATCTGGTTAAAAATTGGGGCCTAGGGACTTGTCAAGCCCATTATGACATCTAATGGTCCATTCACTGAGAGGATGTACTAGAGGACAGGAATCACGCTGAGGGTCACAATGCGTGTTTATGCCCTCGGTGCACTCAAGAAGGGGCGGGGTCTCAGGGTGAATGCTGGTTTCTTCTACACTAAACGTTGGACAAAATGCCAACCACAAGATTTCTTGCCATGGGTAAGGAAGAGTTCTGATTTCTGCATCACAGTCACCCTTGGGCAGTGATTGGAGATAAGGTCTAGGTTCTGAAGCCTGAAAACTGAGCTAGGGAAGAGATGATGACCTAAAGCCATGGCGGGTCTGATATGCTCAGTGTGCGGTCAGCTGTCAGGGTGTTGTTTACGAGGTCTGGGCTCAGGTTGTCATACAGTGCATTAGTGCCCAGGTTACACTATATATTTTGGGTGCATTCGAGTGCCGTGTAGGTTCTTATCTGAAGAACTCTTCAGGATATGAAGAATGAGCGAGTCTGAGGCGCGTGCTCAGGCTTTTGTCTCTGGATTTTTTATCAGCGATGGCCGTGGAATATTGGGGAGGCCTCATGGGCCATGGACGAATCTTGCTCTCTGTGGATTGGCCTGATCCGAATTGTTTTTCGTCAATCTGTGGGATGGGAGGCCTCTTTTTAGGTTTGATACTTCAGGTGTCCCACCAAAAGAGGATTTCCAAAGCAGAGCCCTGGGGAAGAGTGAAGGGACAACCCGAACTACGGTTAAAAATTGGGGCCTAGGGGCATGACAAGCCCAGTATGCTGTCTCTCCATCCAGCCACTGAGAGGCCTTTCCTGAGGACTGGGCTCAGGCTGAGGGTCACACTGTGTGTTTTGTGACCAATGTGGCCCTCAAGCATGGGCGGGGCCTCAAGGGCCACACTGGTTTCAACTACACTGAAACTTGGACAACATGCCAACCACAAGGTTTCTTGCCATGGGGAAAGAGTTCTGATTTCTGCATCATTTTCAAACCCGGGCCGTGATTGGAGATAAGGTCTAGGTTCTGAAGCCTGAAAACCGAGGTTGAGAAGAGATGACGACCTAAGGCCATGGCGGGTCCGATGTGCTCATTGTGCGGCCAGTTGTCTAGGTGGGGCCCGGAGGTCCAGGCTCAGGCTGTGTCAGAAAGGGCATTAGTGCCCAGGTCAGCCTATATATTTGGGGTACACCCAAATGCCGTGCAGGTTGATCCACATTGGGGGTTTCTGGGTAGCCCCAGAGGGCAATGTTTTTTTCTTCTGGAGGGCAGGCAGAGTGCTGCATTGTAGTTCTGGATTGCCACACTGGAGGGCTTGTGGGCCAGTAGTCTGAGGACGGAAGTCTGAGAACCAAAGCTAGTCCTCGGTTTCTGGGTTGAGGATATGGCAGGCACAATCTACAGACCTGAATCGAGATCAGGTGCATCTGAAGTCAGGGCGAGGATCAGATGATCGCTCAGGTTGGACACTCTGTCCCTGATGGCCCCTTCTTGAAGGGGGGGTGGATCACGAGGCCATGGCGGTTTTCCCACGATGGGAGTTGTGAGAAGCTCCAACCTGCAAAGATTCTTCTGCAGGACAATGGAGACCTGTTGGTTGGCTCCAGGACAACTATTCCGAGCAGGGTTCTAATGATGGATGGCTGGGTAGCCCACCTCGCATTCCAAATGTCTCAAAGCAACAAGACAGGTTAGATCTGCTGGATTTGGGGGAGCAAACGAGGAGGCTGAGTTGAAATGGACTGTACCGTGCATGTGTCCTAATATGAATTTGTGTCTATGGAGACCTTGGAAAAAAGCAGTTGCACTGGGGCCCTGAAGGGTTCTCCTAAAGAGAGGCTTTCACACAGCTCCATTGTGCAAGTTTCCCATGTGTAGATGAGATTTTTCTGATGGGTGAGTCAAGTAACAGCCATATGCTGTTATTGATATCCAGGCCTCTGAGGAGAGAAGCCTGGAAACCAATGCAATGGGTCCGATAGGTGCCTAGGGGCTTTTTCGTTCCTTTTTACCTCTGTGGACATCAGTCTACGTGTCTGAGTGCAGGTAGGTGCTCAGATGGGCCCAGATTGCCCCTGTTTGTCCGGGGAAACCACAATACTGGGAGGGCCTCAGGGTATTTTTAAGTTTATCCTCTTAGTAGGGTTGTGGCCATTGGAATGGGCACATACAATTCCCTTGGAGAGGCCACGCACTGTAGTCAGGTTTAGCTCCAGGGGCCTGAGCCTGTGGGGTGTGTAGGCCAGGTCTGTTTGGACAGTTGTCTGAAAACACAAACTCGGCTTATGTTTCGGGTCATAGGTATGGTAGGACTGATCTACAGACCATGAGAAGAACCCTTCGGGATATGAAAAACGGGTGAGTGTGAGGCTCTTGCTCAAGTTTTTGTCTCTGGATATCGTGTCACACATGGTCGTTAAATTTCCGGGTGACTTCATGGGAAATGGACGAGTCTTACTCTCTGGGGGTTTGGCCCAGTCAAAGAGTTTGGGGTCATTCTGTGGGATGGAAGAAGTCCGTTGTTCTGTTGTTTGTGTTGATTTGTTTTGTTTTGTTTTTCAACCTCAGGTGTCCCACCAAATGAGGGATACTGGAGTAGAGCCTTGGGGAAGGGCGACTGTACAACCAGAAATCTGGTAAAAAATTGGGGCCTAGGGACATGTCAAGCCCATTATGACATCTAATGGTCCAGCCACTGAGAGGACGTACTAGAGGACAGGACTCAGGCTGAGGGTCACAATGCGTGTTTATGCCCTAGTCGCACACATGAATGGGCGGGGCCTCAGGTTGGATGCTGGTTTCTCCTACACTAAACGTTGGACAACAGGCCCAACACAAGGTTTCTTGCCATGGGTAAGGAAGAGTTCTGATTTCTGCATCACAGTCACCCCTGGGCAGTGATTGGAGATAAGGTCTAGGTTCTGAAGCCTGAAATCTGAGGTAGGGAAGTTATGATGACCTAAGGCCATGGCGGGTCTGATGTGCTCAGTGTGCGGTCAGCTGTCTGGGTGTTGGTCACGAGGTCCGGGCTCAGGTTGTCAGACATTGCATTAGTGCCCAGGTTAGACTATATATTTTGGGTGCATTTGAGTGCCGTGTAGGTTCTTATCTGAAGAATTCTTCAGGATATGAAGAATGAGCGAGTCTGAGGCGCGTTCTCAGGCTTTTGTCTCTGGATTTTGTATCAACGATGGCCATGGAATGTTGGGGAGGCCTCATGGGCCATGGACGAATCTTGCTCTCTGTGAATTTGGCTCAATCCCAATTGTTTATCGTCAATCTGTGGGATGAGAGGACTCCTTTCAGGTTTGTTACCTCAGGTGTCCCACCAAAAGAGGAATTCCAAAGCAGAGCCCTGGGGAAGGGTGAAGACACAACCCGAACTAGGTTTAAAAATGGGGGCCTATGGGCACGGCAAGCCAGGTATGCTGTCTCTCCATTCAGCCACTGAGAGGCCTTACCTGAGGACTGGGCTCAGGCTGAGGGTCACAATGTGTGTTTGTGACCAATGTGGCCCGCAAGCATGGCCTGGCCTCATGGGCCACACTGGTTTCAACTACACTGAACCTTGGACAATATGCCAAACTCAAGGTTTCTTGCCATGGGGAAAGAATCCTGATTTCTGCATCATTTTCAAACCGGGGCCGTGATTGGAGATAAGGTCTAGGTTCTGATGCCTGAAAACCATGGTTGAGAAGAGATGACGACCTAAGGCCATGGCGGGTCCGATGTGGTCAGTGTGCGGCCAGCTGTCTGTGTGGGGCCAGGAAGTCCAGGCTCAGGCTTTGTCAGAAAGGGCATCAGTGCTGAGGTCAGCCTATATATTTGGGGTACAGCCAAATTGCGTGCCCGGTTGATCCTCAATTGGGGTTTCTGGGTAGCCCCAGAGGGCAAAGTTTTTCTTCTGGAGGGCAGGCAGAGTGCTGCATTATAGTTAGGATTGCCAAATTGGAGGGCTTGTGGGCCAGTAGTCTGAGGACGGAAGTCTGAGAACCCAAGAAAGGCTTAGGTTTCTGCGTGAGGATATGGCAGGCAGGCACAATCTACAGACCTGAATCGAGATCTCGTGCTTCTGAAGTCAGGGCGAGGATCAGATGATCGCTCAGGTTGGACATTATGTCCCTGATGGCCCCTTCTTGAAGGGGGGGTGGATCACGAGGCCATGGGCGTTTTCCAACGATGGGAGTTGTGAGAAGCTCCCAACTGCAAAGATTCTTCTGCAGGACAATTGAGACCTGTTGGTTTGCTCCACGACAACGATTCTGAGAAGGGTTCTAAGGATGGACGTCTGGGTAGCTCACCTCACATTACAGTTGTTTCCAAGCAACAAGACAGGTGAGATCTGCTGGATCTGGGGGAGCAACCGAGGAGGCTGAGTTGAAATGGGCTCTCCCGTGGATTGTCCTAATACGATTTTGTGTCTATGGATACCTTGGAATGAAGCGGTGGCACTGGGGCCCTGAAGGGTTCTCCTAAAGAGAGGCTTTCACACAGCTCCATCGTGGAAGTTTCCCACGTGTAGATGAGATTTGTTCTGATGCGTGAGTCAAGAAACAGCCATATGCTGTTATTGAAATCCAGGCCTCTGAGGAGAGATGCCTGGAAGCCAAAGCAATGGATCCGATAGGTGCCTAGGGGCCTGTTCGTTCCTTTTTACCTCTGGGGACATCAGTCTACGGATCTGAGTACCAGTAGGTGCTCAGTAGGGCCCAGATTGCCCCTGTTTGTCCTGGGAAACCACAAATATTGGGATGACCTCAGGGACTTTGGAGGTTTATCCTCTTAGTAGGGTTGTGGCCACTGGAATGGGCACATACAATTCCCTTGGAGACGGCAAGCACAGTCGTCAAGTTTGGCTCCAGGGGCCTGAGCCTGTAGGGTGTGTAGGTCAGGGCTGTTTGGACAGTTGTCTGAAAACACAAACACACAGCTTATGTTTCGGGTCATAGGTATGGCAGGACTGATCTACAGATCATGAGGAGAACTCTTCGGGATATGAAAAAAGGGCGAGTGTGAGGCTCATGCTCATGCTCAAGTTTTGTCTCTGGATATCGTGTCACTCATGGTCGTGAAATATCAGGGTGACTTCATGGGAAATGGACGAGTCTTACTCTCTGGGGGTTTGGCCCCGTCCAAAGAGTTTGAGTTCATTCTGTGAGATGGAAGAAGTCCATTGTTCTGTTGTTGTTGATTTGTTTTGTTTTGTTTTTTTTCACCTCAGGTGTCCCACCAAATGAGGGATTCCAGAGTAGAGCCCAGGGGAGGGGCGACTGGACAACCAGAAATCTGGTTAAAAATTGGGGCCAAGGGACCTGTCAAGCCCATTATGACATCTAATGGTCCAGCCACTGAGAGGACGTACTAGAGGACAGGAATCAGGCTGAGGGTCACAATGCGTGTTTATGCCCTCGTCGCACTCAAGAATGGGCGGAGCCTCTGGGTGAATGCTGGTTTCTCCTACATGAACGTTGGACAACATGCCAACCACAAGGTTTCTTGCCATGGGTAAGGAAGAGTTCTGATTTTTGCATCACTGTCACCCCTGGGCAGTGATTGGAGATAAGGTCTAGGTTCTGAAGCCTGAAAACTGAGGTAGGGAAGAGATGATGACCTAAGGCCATGGCGGGTCCATGTGCTCAGTGTGCGGTCAGCTGTCTGGGTGTTGGTCACGAGGTCCGGGCTCAGGTTGTCAGAAAGTGCATTAGTGCCCAGGTTAGACAATATATTTTGGGTGCATTCGAGTGCCGTGTAAGTTCTTATCTGAAGAACTCTTCACGATATGAAGAATGAGCAAGTCTGAGGCGCGTGCTCAGGCTTTTGTCTCTGGATTTTATATCAGCGATGGCCGTGGAATGTTGGGGAGGCCTAATGGGCCATGGATGAATATTGCTCTCTGTGGATTTGTCCCAATCCCAATTGTTTTTCGTCAATCTGTGGGATGGGAGGACTCCTTTCAGGTTTGTTACCTCTGGTGTCCCACCAAAAGAGGAATTCTAAAGCAGAGCCCTGGGGAAGTGTGAAGACAGAACGCGAACTAGGTTAAAAAATGGGGGACTACGGGCATGGCAAGCCCAGTATGCTGTCTCTCCATCCTGCCACTGAGAGGCCTTACCTGAGGACTGGGCTCAGGCTGAGGGTCACAATGTGTGTTTGTGACCAATGTGGCCCGCAAGCATGGCCTGGCCTCATGGGCAACCCTGGTTTCAACTATACTGAACCTTGGACAACATGCCAACCACAAGGTTTCTTGCCATGGGGAAAGAGTTCTGATTTCTGCATCATTTTCAAACCCGGGCCGTGGTTGGAGATAAGGTCTAGGTTCTGAAGCCTGAAAACCGAGGTTGAGAAGAGATGAAGACCTAAGGCCATCGCTTGTCCGGTGTGCTCAGTGTGCGGCCAGCTGTCTGTGTGAGGCCAGGATGTCCAGGCTCAGGCTGTGTCAGATAGGGCATTAGTGCCCAGGTCAGCCTATATATTTTGGGTACAGCCGCATGCCATGCAGGTTGATCCTCATTTGGGGTTTCTGGGTAGCCCCAGAAGGCAATGTTTTCCTTCTGGAGGGCAGGCAGAGTGCTGCATTGTAGTTCTGGATTGCCAAACTGGAGGGCTTGTGGGCCAGTAGTCTGAGGATGGAAGTCTGAGAACCCAAGCTAGGCCTACGTTTCTGGGTGAGGATATGGCAGGCACAATCTACAGACCTGAATTGAGATCAGGAGCATCTGAAGTCAGGGCGAGGATCAGACGATCGCTCAGGTTGGACATTCTGTCCCTGATGGCCCCTTCTTGAAGGGGGGGGTGGATCACCAGGCCTTGGGTGTTTTCCCACGATGGGAGTTGTGAGAAGCTCCCAACTGCATAGATTCTTCTGCAGGACAATGGAGACCTGTTGGTTGGCTCAAGGACAACGATTCCGAGCAGGGTTCTAAGGATGGATGGCTGGGTAGCCCACCTCGCATTCCATTTGTCTACAAGCAACAAGAAAGGTTAGATCTGCTGGATCTGAGAGAGCAAACAGAGGAGTCTGAGGTGTAATGGACTATCCCGTGCATGTGTCAGGCTCAGGGTCACAATGTGTGTTTGTGACCAATGTGGCCCACAAGCATGGGCGGGGCCACATGGGCTACACTGTTTTCAAGTACACTGAAGCTTGGACAACATGCCAACCACAAGGTTTCTTGCAATATGGAAAGAGTTCTGATTTCAAACCCGGGCCGTGTTTGGTGATAAGGTATAGGTTCTGAAGCCTGAAAACCGAGGTTGAGAAGAGATGACGAACTAAGGCCATGGCGGGTCCGATGTGGACAGTGTGCGGCCAGCTGTCTGTGTGGGGCCAGCAGGTCCAGGCTCAGGCTGTGTCAGAAAGGGCATTAGTGCCCAGGTCAGCCTATATATTTGGGGTACAGCCAGATTGCCTGCCCGGTTAATCCTCAATTGGGGTTTCTGGGTAGCCCCAGAGGGCAAAGTTTTTCTTCTGGAGGGCAGGCAGAGTGCTGCATTATAGTTTGGATTGCCAAATTGGAGGGCTTGTGGGCCAGTACTCTGAGGACGGAAGTCTGAGAACCCAAGATAGGCTTAGGTTTCTGCGTGAGGCTATGGCAGGCACAATCTACAGACCTGAATCGAGGTCTCGTGCTTTTGAAGTCAGGGCGAGGATCAGACGATCGCTCAGGTTGGACATTATGTCCCTGATGGCCCCTTCTTGAAGGGGGGGTGGATCACGAGGCCACAGGCGTTTTCCAACGATGGGAGTTGTGAGAAGCTCCCAACTGCAAAGATTCTTCTGCAGGACAATTGAGACTTGTTGGTTTGCTCCCGGACAACGATTCCGAGCAGGGTTCTAAGGATGGACGTCTGGGTAGCTCACCTCGCATTACAGTTGTTTCCAAGCAACAAGACAGGTGAGATCTGCTGGATCTGGGGGAGCAACCGAGGAGGCTGTGTTGAAATGGGCTCTCTCGTGGATTGTCCTAATACGATTTTGTGTCTATGGATACCTTGGAATGAAGCGGTGGCACTGGGGCCCTGAAGGGTTCTCCTAAAGAGAGGCTTTCACACGGCTCCATCGTGGAAGTTTCCCACGTGTAGATGAGATTTGTTCTGATGGGTGAGTCAAGAAACAGCCATATGCTGTTATTGAAATCCAGGCCTCTGAGGAGAGATGCCTGGAAGCCAAAGCAATGGATCCGATAGGTGCCTAGGGGCCTGTTCGTTCCTTTTTACCTCTGGGGACATCAGTCTACGGAACTGAGTACCAGTAGGTGCTCAGATGGGCCCAGATTGCCCCTGTTTGTCCTGGGAAACCACAAATATTGGGATGACCTCAGGGACTTTGGAGGTTTATCCTCTTAGTTGGGTTGTGGCCACTGGAATGGGCACATACAATTCCCTTGGAGAGGGCAAGCACAGTCGTCAGGTTTGGCTCCAGGGGCCTGAGCCTGTAGGGTGTGTAGGTCAGGGCTGTTTGGACAGTTGTCTGAAAACACAAACACAGCTTATGTTTCGGGTCATAGGTATGGCAGGACTGATCTACAGACCATGAGGAGAACTCTTCGGGATATGAAAAAAGGGCGAGTGTGAGGCTCATGCTCAAGTTTTTGTCTCTGGATATCGTGTCACTCATGGTCGTGAAATATCAGGGTGACTTCATGGGAAATGGACGAGTCTTTCTCTGGGGGTTTGGCCCCGTCCAAAGAGTTTGGGTTCATTCTGTGAGATGGAAGAAGTCCATTGTTCTGTTGTTGTTGATTTGTTTGTTTTGTTTTTCAACCTCAGGTGTCCCACCAAATGAGGGATTCCGGAGTAGAGCCCAGGGGAGGGGCGACTGGACAACCAGAAATCTGGTTAAAAATTGGGGCCAAGGGACCTATCAAGCCCATTATGATATCTATTGGTCCAGCCACTGAGAGGACGTACTAGAGGACAGGAATCACGCTGAGGGTCACAATGCGTGTTTATGCCCTCGTCGCACTCAAGAATGGGCGGAGCCTCTGGGTGAATGCTGGTTTCTCCTACATGAACGTTGGACAACATGCCAACCACAAGGTTTCTTGCCATGGGTAAGGAAGAGTTCTGATTTTGCATCACCGTCACCCATGGGCAGTGATTGGAGATAAGGTCTAGGTTCTGAAGCCTGAAAACTGAGGTAGGGAAGAGATGATGACCTAAGGCCATGGCGGGTCCATGTGCTCAGTGTGCGGTCAGCTGTCTGGGTGTTGGTCACGAGGTCCGGGCTCAGGTTGTCAGACAGTGTATTAGTGCCCAGGTTAGACTATATATTTTGGGTGCATTCGAGTGCCGTGTAAGTTCTTATCTGAAGAACTCTTCACGATATGAAGAAGGAGCAAGTCTGAGGCGCGTGCACAGGCTTTTGTCTCTGGATTTTATATCAGCGATGGCCGTGGAATGTTGGGGAGGCCTAATGGGCCATGGACGAATCTAGCTCTCTGTGGATTTGGCCCGATCCCAACAGTTTTTTTTTTCCTCAATCTGTTGGATGGTAGGACTCCTTTCAGGTTTGTTACCTCAGGTGTCCCACCAAAAGAGGAATTCCAAAGCAGAACCCTGGGGAAGAGTGAAGTTACAACCTGAACTACGGTTAAAAATCGGGGCCTAGGGGCATGGCAAGCCCAAAATACTGTCTCTCCATCCAGCCACTGAGAGGCCTTACCTGAGGACTGGGCTCAGGCTGAGGGTCACAATGTCTGTTTGTAACCAATGTGGCCAGCAACCATGGGTGGGGCCACATTGGCCACTCTGGTTTCAACTACACTGAACCTTCGACAACATGCCAACCACAAGGTTTCTTGCCATGGGGAAAGAGTTCTGATTTCTGCATCATTTTCAAACCCGAGCCGTGATTGGAGATAAGGTCTAGATTCTGAAGCCTGAAAACCGAGGTTGAGAAGAGATGAAGACCTAAGGCCATGGCTTGTCCGATGTGCTCAGTGTGCGGCCAGCTGTCTGGGTGGGGCCAGGAGGTCCAGGCTCAGGCTGTGTCAGAAAGGGCAAGTGCCCAGGTCAGCCTATATATTTGGCGTACAGCCGAATTGCGTGCAGGTTGATCCTCATTTGGGGTTTCTGGGTAGCCCCAGAGGGCAATGTTTTTCTTCTGGAGGGCAGGCAGAGTGCTGCATTGTAGTATGGATTGCCAATCTGGAGGGCTTTTGGGTCAATAGTCTGAGGACGGAAGTCTGAGAACCCAAGCTAGGCCTAGGATTTTGGTGAGGATATGGCAGGCACAATCTCCAGACCTGAATCAAGATCTCGTGCATCTGAAGTCAGGGCGAGGATCAGACGATCGCTCAGGTTGGACATTCTGTCCCTGATGGCCCATTCTTGAAGTGGGGGTGGATCACGAGGCCATGGGGGTTTTCCCACGATGGGAGTTGTGAGAAGCTCCCAACTGCAAAGATTCTTCTGCAGGACAATGGAGACCTGTTGGTTGGCTCCAGGAAAACGATTCCGAGCAGGGTTCTAAGGATGGATGGCTGGGTAGCCCAGCTCGCATTCCAATTGTCTCCAAGCAACAAGACAGGGTCAGATCTGCTGGATCGGGGGAGCAACCGAGGAGGCTGAGTTGAAATGGACTCTCCCGTGGATGTGTCCTAATATGATTTTGTGTCTATGGAGACCTTGGAATGAAGCGGTGGCCCTGGGGCCCTGAAGGGTTCTCCTAAAGAGAGGCTTTCACACAGCTCCATCGTGCAAGTTTCCCATGTGTAGATGAGTTTTGTTCTGATGGGTGAGTCAAGAAACAGCCATATGCTGTTATTGAAATCCTGGCCTCTGAGGAGAGATGCCTGGAAGCCAAACCAATGGATCCGATAGGTGCCTAGGGGCCTGTACGTTCCTTTTTTACCTCTGGGGACATCAGTCTACAGGTCTGAGTGCCGGTAGGTGCTCAGATGGGCCCAGATTGCCCCTGTTTGTCCTGGGAAGCCACAAATATTGGGATGGCCACAGGGACTTTGGAGGTTTATCCTATTAGTAGGGTTGTGGACATTGGAATGGGCCCATACAATTCCCTTGGAGAGAGCAAGCACAGTCGTCAGGTTTGGCTCCAGGGGCCTGAGCCTGTAGGCAGTTGGGAGCTTCTCAGAACTCCCATCGTGGGAAAAACCCCATGGCCTCGTGATCCATCCCCCCTTCAAGAAGGGACCATCAGGGACAGAATGTCCAACCTGAGTGATCGTCTGATCCTCGCTCTGACATCAGATGCACGAGATCTCGATTCAGGTCTCTAGATTGTGCCTCCATATCCTCACCCAGAAACCTAGGCCTAGCTTGGCTTCTCAGACTTCCGTCCTCAGAGTACTGGCCCACAAGCCCTCCAGTTTGGCAATCCAGAACTACAATGCAGCCCTCTGCCTGCCCTCCAGAAGGAAAACATTGCCATCTGGGGCTACCCAAAACCACAAATGAGGATCAACCTGCACACCATTCGGCTGTATCCCAAATATATAGGCTGACCTGAGCACTAATGCCCTTTCTGACACAGCCTGAGCCTGGACCTCCTGGCCCCACCCAGACAGCTGGCCGCACACTGAGCACATTGGACCCGCTATGGCCTTAGGTCGTCATCACTTCTCAACCCAGGTTTTCAGGCTTCAGAACCTAGACCTCATCTCCATTCACGGCCTGGGTTTGAAAATGATGCAGAAATCAGAACTCTTTCCCCATGGAGGAAACCTTGTGGTTGGCATGTTGTCCAAGGTTAGGTGTAGTTCAAACCAGTGTGGCCCATGAGGCCCCGCCCAGGCTTGCGTGCCACATTGGTCACAAACACATATTGTGACCCTCAGCCAGAGGCCAGTCCTCAGGTAAGGCCTCTCAGTGGCCGGATGGTGAGACAGCATATTGGGCTTGCCATGCCCCTAGGCCCCAATTTTTAACCGTAGTTCGGGTTGTCCCTTCACTCTTCCCCAGGGCTCTGCTTTGGAATTCCTCTTTTGGTGGGACACCTGAGGTAACAAACCTGAAAGGAGTCCTCTCATCCAACAAATTGACGGAAAACAATTGGTATCGGGCCAAGTCCACAGAGAGCAACATTAGTCCATGGCCCATGAGACCTCCCCAACATTCCACGGCCATTGCTGATACAAAATCCAGAGACAAAAGCCTGAGCACGCGCCTCAGACTCGCTCATTCTTCATATCCTGAAGAGTTCTTCAGATAAGAACCTACACGGCACTCGAATGCACCCAAAATATATAGTCTAACCTGGGCACTAATGCACTGTCTGACAATTTGAGCCAGGACCTCGTGACCAACACCCAGACAGCTGAGCACACTGAGCACATCAGACCCGCCACGGCCTTAGGTCATCATCTCTTCCCTACCTCAGTTTTCAGGCTTCAGAACCTAGACCTTACCTCCAATCACTGCCCAGGGGTGACTGTGATGCAGAAATCAGAACTCTTCCTTACCCATGGCAAGAAAACTTGTGGTTGGCATGTTTTCCAATGTTCAGTGTAGGAGAAACCAGCACTCACCCTGAGGCCCCGCCCATTTTTGAGTGCGACGAGGACATAAACACACATTTTGACCCTCAGCAAGAGTCCTGTCCTCTAGTACGTCCTCCCAGTGGCTGGACAATTAGATGTCATAATGGGCTTGACATGTCCCTAGGCCCCAATTTTTAACCATAGTTCGGGTTGTCCCTTCAATCTTCCCCAGGGCTCTGATTTGGAATTCCTCTTTTGGTGGCACACCTGAGGTAACAAACCTGAAAGTAGTCCTCCCATCCAACAGATTGACGGAAAACAATTGGGATCGGGCCAAGTCCACAGAGAGCAAGATTCATCCATGGCCCATGAGGCCTCCCCAACATTCCACGGCCATCTCTGACACAAAATCCAGAGAAAAAAGCCTAGCACGCGCCTCAGTCTCATTCATTCCTCACATCCTGAAGAGTTCTTCAGATAAGAACCTACACGGCACTCGAATGCACCCAAAATATATAGTCGAACCTGGGCACTAATGCACTGTCTGACAATCTGAGCCAGGACTCGTGACCAACACCCAGACAGCTGAGAACACTGAGCACATCAGACCCGACACGGCCTTAGGTCATCATCTCTTCCCTACCTCAGTTTTCAGGCTTCAGAACCTAGACCTTACCTCCAATCACTGCCCAGGGGTGACTGTGATGCAGAAATCAGAACTCTTCCTGACCCATGGCAAGAAAACTTGTGGTTGCCATGTTTTCCAATGTTCAGTGTAGGAGAAACCAGCACTCACCCTGAGGCCCCGCCCATTTTTGAGTGCGACGAGGACATAAACACACATTTTGACCCTCAGCAAGAGTCCTGTCCTCTAGTACGTCCTCCCAGTGGCTGGACAATTAGATGTCATAATGGGCTTGACATGTCCCTAGGCCCCAATTTTTAACCATAGTTCGGGTTGTCCCTTCAATCTTCCCCAGGGCTCTGATTTGGAATTCCTCTTTTGGTGGCACACCTGAGGTAACAAACCTGAAAGTAGTCCTCCCATCCAACAGATTGACGGAAAACAATTGGGATCGGGCCAAGTCCACAGAGAGCAAGATTCATCCATGGCCCATGAGGCCTCCCCAACATTCCACGGCCATCTCTGACACAAAATCCAGAGAAAAAAAAAAAGCCTAGCACGCGCCTCAGTCTCATTCATTCCTCATATCCTGAAGAGTTCTTCAGATAAGAACCTACACGGCACTCGAATGCACCCAAAATATATAGTCGAACCTGGGCACTAATGCACTGTCTGACAACCTGAGCCCGGACCTCGTGACCAACACCCAGACAGCTGACCGCACACTGAGCACGTCAGACCCGCCATGGCCTTAGGTCATCATCTCTTCCCTACCTCAGTTTTCAGGCTTCAGTACCTAGACCTTACCTCTAATCACTGCCCAGGGGTGACTGTGATGCAGAAATCAGAACTCTTCCTTACCCATGGCAATAAACCTTGTGGTTGGCATGTTGTCCAATGTTCAGTGTAGGAGAGACCAGCACTCACCCTGAGGCCCTGCCCATTCTTGAGTGCGACGAGGGCATAAACACGCATTGTGACCCTCAGCGTGAGTCCTGTCCTCTAGTACGTGCTCTCAGTGGCTGGACCATTAGATGTCATAATGGGCTTGACATGTCCCTAGGCCCCCAATTTTTAACCAGATTTCTGGTTGTTAGTCGCCCCTCCCCAGGCTCTACTCTGGAATCCCTCATTTGGTGGGACACCTGAGGTTGAAAAACAAAACAAAATAAACCAACATCAACAGAACAACGGACTTCTTCCATCCCACAGAATGACCCCAAACTCTTTGGACAGGGCCAAACCCCCAGAGAGTAAGGATCGTCCATTTTCCATGAATTCACCCGGAAATATCACGACCATGAGTGACACGATATCCAGAGACAAAAACTTGAGCAAGAGCCTCACACTCGCCCTTTTTTCATATCCCGAAGAGTTCTCCTCATGGTC
Organism: Mustela putorius furo; assembly: GCF_011764305.1. Taxonomy (NCBI): domain Eukaryota; kingdom Metazoa; phylum Chordata; class Mammalia; order Carnivora; family Mustelidae; genus Mustela; species Mustela putorius. Next base: position 11,966 of record NW_025421762.1, on the reverse strand, counting down.
TGTAGATCAGTCCAGCCATACCTATGACCCGAAACATAAGCCGAGTTTGTGTTTTCAGACAACTGTCCAAACAGCCCTGGCCTACACACCCTACAGGCTCAGGCCCCTGGATCTAAACCTGACGACTGTGCTTTTCCTCTCCAAGGGAATTGTATGTGCCTATTCCAATGGCCACAACCCCAACTAAGAGGATAAACCTCCAAATTCCCTGAGGCCATCCCAATATTTGTGGCTTCCCAGGACAAACAGGGGCAATCTGGGCCCATCTGAGCACCTACCGTCACTCAGACCCGTAGAATGATGTCTCCAGAGGTAAAAAATGAACGAACAGGACCCTAGGCACCTATCGGATCCATTGATTTGGTTTCCAGGCATCTCTCCTCAGAGGCCTGGATTTCAATAACAGCATATGGCTGTTTCTTGAGTCACCCATCCGAACAAATCTCATCTACACATGGGAAACTTGCACGATGGAGCTGTGTGAAAGCCTCTCTTTAGGAGAACCCTTCAGGGCCCCAGTGACACCGCTTCATTCCAAGGTCTCCATAGACAAAAAATCATATTAGGACACATCCACGGGAGAGTCCATTTCAATTCAGCCTCCTCGGTTGCTCCCACAGATCCAGCAGATCTAACCTGTCTTGTTGCTTGGAGACAATTGGCATGCGAGGTGGGCTACCCAGCCATCCATCCTTAGAACCCTGCTCGGAATCGTTGTCCAGGAGCCAACTAACAGGTCTCAATTGTCCTGCAGAAGAATCTTTGCTTTTGAGAGATTCTCACAACTCCCATCATGGGAAAACCCCCATGGCCTCGTGATCCACCCCCCTTTCAAGAAGGGGCCATCAGGGACAGATTGTCTAACCTGAGCAATCGTCTGATCCTCGCCCTGACTTCAGATGCACGAGATCTCGATTCAGGTCTGGAGATTGTGCCTGCCATATCCTCACCCAGAAACCTAGGCCTAGCTTGGCTTCTCAGACTTCCGTCCTCAGACTACTGGCCCACAAGCCCTCCAGTTTGGCAATCCAGAACTACAATGCAGCACTCTGCCTGCCCTCCAGAAGAAAAACATTGCCCTCTGGGCTACCCAGAATCCCCAAATGAGGAAAAACGCGGCACGCCATTCGGCTGTACCCCAAATATATAGGCTGACCTGGGCACTAATGCCCTTTCTGACACAGCCTGAGCCTGGACTTCCTGGCCCCACCTAGACAGCTGGCCGCACACTGAGCACATCGGACCCGTCATGGCCTTAGGTCGTCATCTCTTCTCAACCTCGGTTTTCAGGCTTCAGAACCTAGACCTTATCTCCAATCACGGCCCGGGTTTGAAAATGATGCAGACATCAGAACTCTTTCCCCATGGCAAGAAACCTTGTGGTTGGCATGTTGTCCAAGGTTCAGTGTCGTTGAAACCTGTGTGGCCCATGAGGCCCCCGCCCATGCTTGCGGGCCACATTGGTCACAAACACACAATTGTGACCCTCAGCCTGAGCCCAGTCCTCAGGTAAGGCCTCTCAGTGGCTGGATGGAGAGACAGCATATTGGGCTTGCCATGCCCCCAGGCCCCAATTTTTTAACCATAGATCGGGTTGTCCTTTCAGTCTTCCCCAGGGCAACAATCATATAAATAACCATTTCATACCTACTTAAAAATTGCATAATACCACACTCCTAGATCCTCTCTGAATGCTCTAAAATAACCCTTAAAGGAAATACATTTTTAAAAATAACAGATTTTTTGGCGAATAATTTAATAAAATAAACGTTTCATTCATCTATGTAGATCATAAAAATGTTTTTAAATAAGCCTGAAATTATAACTCTGAAGTGTGCTAAAATGAATCCACCTGCTAAGGGTGAGAGAACAAAAATAAACATCATTTTTCCAAATAAGAGGAATTTATTACCTTCGAATCAAAGCATGTGGATTTGTTCAAACTGGCATTAAAGAATATGGAAACACAAACGATAGAAAGTCATATTTTTAGATTTCTAAATCTTCAAAGTGAAGAGTATACATTTTTTAAATGTTACATAATGCTACATAATGACAAGATGACAGGTTGTGACAAATAGCATTTTAAAAGCTCTACTCATAATGGAACGGAAAGTGTCATTTCCCTATAATTTTATATATTTCATTAATTTACTATATCTGGATACAACATATTACCAAACAGATGTTCATCAAAGACTAAATCATTTTTACTGGAGCATAATAATTTGAACCTACATCTATTAATCATTTTTTTCGATCAAACATTTATAGTCTCACTAAACATTTTATCTGTTTTTGACAAAATTAAAAAACAGTAGGATAAAATGTCGTGATTGGAAAAGTACATTTTCTTTGAAATTTGCATTTAAATGAAAATATTTGCTGATATTTTAAAAACTTTAAATGTAATTTTATATATATCTGATCTTGCAAATGATATAAAACGTTTGGAGACTTAATATAGTTTGGGGCACATGGTAAGCAATAATCAATTTTTTTGTTGATCCAAGTGTTCTTGTATTATTTTTTTCTTAATTATTCTAGTACCACAATTTATAGTTCTAAGATTTTTCCACCCCCCCCCATTTTAATATCTCTTAAGGTGGCACTCACGTTGCACTTGATGACATATCCTAGTTTAACTGTCAGCATTTCTCTTTCTTAGTCAAACATAAACTATAGTGCATCTTACCCTTGATGAAAGCTAGGATGCAATTAAATACTCTATTATGGTTACGATTCTGATATTTGAAATCCTCCGGTAGCTCCCTGTGCCCCCACAGTGTAGAACCTCACCTCCTCGGCATAGTATACAAACCATCTCACCCCTAGTGTTAACCCCGGGGCTCAGCCTCCATCCCCAGGTGATGCTGCCAGATCAGCTGTCGGTTGTCATGAACTTGCTGTAGTTTCCCGAATGCACTGTGCTGCCTCCTGGCACTTTGAAACTTGACACACTCATCCTCATTCTTCGCTTTGCCCTTGTCTATCACCTCCCCTGAAAATCTGTTCCTAAGTGGCTTTTCCCAGCTCCAACCTACCCTTGGCAGTCTTTTATCTCCCTGTGGTAAAGCCTGTCACACTGCACCATGGACATGCACTTTGGAGGTTTATCACCATGTCCCCTTGAGAAGAGAAAAAAGGACAGTGAGGGCCACCCAGCATTTTCAGCTCTAGTGCAGAGCCCCATGCCTGGCTTGCAGGAAATGCCAGATCATGAAGAGAAACGGAGATCATCCTCTGGCTAAAACCAGATCTTCTTTGCCTACTGCAGGATCTGGATCAATAAAGAGCAGCCAGTGATTATTGCTGTATTTCTAGGGATTTTTTCCCCATATATTTCAGGGGATTCTGGTTAGCCCCAGAGGGCAATGTTTTTTCTTCTGGACGGCAGGCAGAGGGCTGCATTGTAGTTCTGGAATTGCCAAACTGGAGGGCTTGTGGGCCAGGAGTTGAGGACAGAAGTCTGAGAACACAAGCAACCTTAGGTTTCTGGGCGAGGGCATGGCAGGTACGCTCTGCAGAGCTGAAACGAGATCTCGTGCATCTGAAATCAGGTGAGGATCTGACGAACGCTCAGGTTGGAGTTTCTGTCCCTTATGGCCCTCTTCATGAAGAGGTGGTGGATCACGAGGCCATGGAATTTTTCCCACGATGGGAGTTGTGAGATGCTCCAAACCATAAAGATTCTTCTGCAGGGCGATTGAGACCTGTTGGTTGGCTCCAGGACTTCCCATATGGATCGATTCCGAGTAGGGTTCTAAGGATGGATGGCTGGAAAGCCCGACTCTCATTCCTCTTGTGTCCTAGTGGCAAGACATGTTAGATCTGCTGGATCTGGGGGAGAAACTGAGAGGGTTGAGTTGAAATGGACTCTCTTGTGGATGGGTCCTAATGTGGGTTTGTGTCCATGGAGAACTTGGAATGAGGCAGTGGCACAGCGTCCCTGAAGGGTTCTCCTAACCAGAGGCTTTGACACAGTTCCAACGTGCATGATTCCCATGTGGAGACGAGATTTGTTCTGATGGGTGCCTCAAGAAACAGCCATATGCTGCTATTGGAATCCAGGCCTCTGAGGAGAGATGCCTGGACAACAAAGCAATGGATCCGATTAGGATCTAGGGGCCTGCTCATTCCAATTTACCTCTGGGGACATCTGTCCACGGGTCTAAGTGCAGGTAGATGCTCAGCTGGTGTCAGACCGCCCTTGTTTTTCCTGGGCAGTCAACACTATTGGGATGGCCCCGGGCACTTTGGAGGTTTATCATCCTATTTCTAGGTTTGTGGCCAATGGAATGGGCAAAAAATCCCAGGTACAGTCCTCAGGTTTGGCTCCAAGAACCTGTGCCTGTAGGTTTTGTGGGCCAGGGCTGTGGGGACAGTTGTCTGAAAACACAAACCCGGCTTAGGTTTCGGGTCGTAGGTATTGCAGGACAGATCTACAGACCGTGAGGAGAACTCTTCAGGATATGAACAAGGGGGCGAGTGTGAGACGCTTGCTCAAGATTTTGTCTCTGGATATTGTGTCACTGATGGCCGTGGAATGTCCGGGTGGCCTCATGGGCCATGGACAAGTCTTCCTCTCTGGGCATTTGGCCCGATCCCAAGAGTTTGGGGTTATTCTTTGAGATGGGAGGAGTCCGTTTTGTTTTGTTTTCACCTCACGTGTCCCACCAAAAGAGAGTTTCCAGGGCAGAGCCCTGGGGAGGGGCGACTGGACAACCATAAAGCTGGTTAAAAACTTGGGGCTTAGGGGCATGGCAAGCCCATTATGACGTCTAATGGTCCAGCCACTGAGAGGACTTACTAGAGGACAGGACTCACGCTGAGGGTCACAATGCGTGTTTGTGCCCTCTTCGTACTCAAGCATGGGCCGGGCGTCATGGTGAACGCTGGTTTCTCCTACACTGAACATGGGACAACATGCCAACCACAAGGTTTCTTGCCATAGGGAAGGAGGAGTTCTGATTTCTGCATCACATTCACCCCTTGGCGGGGTGTGGAGTTAAGGTCTATGTCCTGAAGCCTGAGAAGCTAGGTTGGGAAGAGATGACGAGCTAAGGCCATGCGGGTCTGTTGTGCTCACTGTGCGGTCAGCTGTCTGGGTGTTTGTCAGGAAGTCCGGGCTCAGGCTGTGTCAGACAGTGTATTAGTGCCCAGATTTATCGATATAATTTGTGTACAGAAGGGTGCCGTGTAGGTCTATCCTCATTTCGGGTGTCTGGGAAGCTCCATAGGGCAACATTTTGCTTTTTATCTGGAGGGCAGGCAGAGTGCTGCCTGGTGCGTCCAGAATTGCCAAACGTGAGGTCTTGGGGCCCAGGAGTGTGAGGACGGACATTGGAGAACAGAAGTTTCACATAGGTTTAAGGGCGAGGGCAAGGCCGGCACACTCTGCAGAGCTGCATCGAGATGTCGTGCATCTGAATTCAGGGCGAGGATCAGACGTTGGCTCAGGTTGGAGTTCCTGTCCATGATTTCCCCTTCAGAAAGGGGGTGGGGGCTTCAGAAAGCCACCACGGTTTTCCCACGTTGGGAGTTGTGAGATGCTCCAAAACGCAAGGATTCCTTCTGCAGGACATTTGAGACCTTTTGGATGGGTCCAGGATGTTCCATATGGAACGACGCCAGAGCAGGGTTCTAAGGGCGGAGCCCTGGGCAAGCCGCCTCGCATCTCAATCGTCTCCTAGCGACAAGACAGGTTCTATCTGCTGGCTCTGGGGGAGCAACCGAGAAGCCAGAGTTGAAATGGACTCTCCTGCGGATGGAACCTAATGTGGGTTTGTGTCCATGGAGACCTTGGAAAGGGGTGGTGGTGGCACCGGGCCCTGAAGGATTCTCCTAACCGGAAGTTTTGACAGAGTTCCAGCCTGCTATTTTCCCATGTCGAGACAAGATTTGCCTCCAGAAACCCCCGCATGCTGGTATTTGAAAACGTGCCTCTGAGGAGAGATGCCTGGAAACCAAAGCAATGGGTCCGATTATGGCCTAGGGACCTGTGAGGTTCAATCTACTACCCTGGTGACATCCAACTACGGTATGAGTGGAGGTAGATGCTCAGCTGTTGTCAGACGCCCTTGTTTGTCCCGGGCGGGCTACACAATTGGGATGGCTTCAGGGACTGTGGAGGTTTCTCCTAATTTGGAGGCGTGTGGTCAAGTGAATGGGCAGAATTCCAGTGGAGTGGGCAGGCACAGACCTGATGTGTGGCTCCAGGGGCCCCAGCCTGGAGGGTGTGTGGGCCAGGTGCGTGGGGATAGAAGTCTGAAATCACTAACGTGGCTTACATTTGGGGACAAAAGTATGGCAGGCCCAATCTACAGTCTGTGAGGAGAAATCTTCGGGATATGAAGAAAGAGTGAGTGTGAGGCATTTATTCAGGCTTTTGTCTCTGGATTTTGTGTCAACAAAGGCCATGGAATGACGAGGAGGCCTCATGGGCCATGGACAAGTCTTCCTCTCTGTGGATTTGGCACGAACCCAATTGTTTTGGGTCCATCTTGGGGATGGGAAGAGTCCTTACAGTTTGGTTACCTCAGGTGTCCCACCAAAAGAGGGATTTCAAAGCAGAGCCCTGGGGAGGGGCGAATGGACAAACCGAACTATGGTTACTTCCAGCCACTGAGAGGCCTTCCTTGAGGACAGAACTCACACTGAGGGTCACAATGTGTCTTTATGCTTTCTAGGCGCTCAAGCATGGGCGGGAATCATGGCCCACACAGTTGCTCCTACACTGAACGTTGGGTTCCATGCCAACCACATGTATTCTTGCCATGGGGAAGTAGTAGTTCTGATTTTTTTCATCTCTTTCACCGCTGGGCCATGATTGGAGTTAAGGTCTAGGTTGTGTAGTCTGAAAACCGAGCTTGAGAAGAGATGACGACTTAAGTCCATGACAGGTCCGACGTGCTCAGTGTGGAGCCAGGTCGCTGAGTGTTGGTCGGAAGGTTCAGGCCTTGGCTGCGTAAGACCAGGCATTAGTTTTCAGGGTATATTGTATGAGAACACAAGTTAGGCGTAGGTTTCGGGGCGAGGGCACGGCAGGCACTATCTGCACATCCGAATCGGGACTTCATGCATCTGAAGTCAGGGAGGGTTCAGACCTAGGCTCAGGTTGGAGTTTCTGTCCATTATGGTCCTTTCTTGAAGGGGGCAGCATCTCGAGGCCATGGAGGTTTACCCAGGAGGGTAGTTGGGATATGCTCCAAGCCACAAGGATTTTTTCTGATCAACAATTGAGATCAGTTGGATCGCTCCAGGATGTTTCATACGGAACGACAGCAAAGCAGGGATCGAAGGATGGAACCCTGGGCAGTCTGCCTCGATTCTAACTGTCTCCTAGTTAACAGACACTTTTGATATGCTAGCTCTAGGGGAGCAACGGAGGGGGCTGATTTGAAATGGACTCTCCTGCGGATGGGTCCTATTGTGGGTTTGTGTGCATGGAGACCTTGGCACGGGGCGGTGGCACACGGACCCTGAATGCTTCTCCTAAGCAGAGGTTTTGCGTCATCTCCAAAAGACAAGTTTCCCATGTGGAGACTAGATTTGATCTGATTGGTGCCTCAGGAAAGCCCCACATGCTGATATTGGAAACCAGGCCTCTGATGAGAGATAGCAGGAAACCAAAAAAAATGACCCCATTAGGGCCTAGGGCCCTGTCCCGTTCAATCTCCTTCTCTGGGGACATCCATCTACAGTATTAGTGGAGATGGATGCTCAGCTGGTTCCAGGCAGCCCTTGTTTGTCCTGGGCGTTCTATACTATGGGGATGGCCTTGGGGACTTTGGAGGTTTCTCCTAGTTTGTATGATTGTGGTCAATGGAAGGGGCAGAATTCCCGTGGAGTTGAGAGGCACAGACCTGATGTGTGGCTCCAGGGTCCCCAGGCTGGTGGGTGTGGAAGCCAGGAATGTGGGGATAGAAGTCTGAAAACACACACTCGGCTTGTTTTGGGGACGTAGGTATGGCAGTCCCGATCTACAGACCGTGAGGGGAACTCTTTGGGATAGGAAGAAAGAGCGAGTGTGAGGCGCTTATTCAGGCTTTTGTCTCTGGATTTTGTGTCAACGATGGGCGTGGAATGTCGGGGAGGCCTCATGGGCCATGGATGAGTCTTCCTCTCTGTGGATTTGGCCCGATCCCAATTTGGGGGTCAATCTGTGGGATGGGAGGAGTCCTTTCAGTTTGGTTACCTCATTCTAAAGCAGAGCACTGGGGAGGGGCGAATGGACAACACGAACTATGGTTAAAAATTGGGGGCCTAGGGGCATGGCAAGCCCAATATGCCGTCTCTTGGTCCAGCCACTGAGAGACCTTACTTGGGGACTGGGCTCACGCTGAGTGTCACAATGCGTATTTGTGACCAACGCGGCCCTCAAGCATGGCGGGGTCAAAGGGCCACACTGCTATCAACTACACTGAACGTTGGGCAACACGCCAACCACAAGATTTCTTGCCATGGGGAAGGATTTCTGATTTCTGCCTCATGTTCAACCCTGGGCAGTGATTGGAGAAAACGTCTAGGTTCTGAAGCCTGAAAACCGAAGTTGGGAAGAGATGATGACCTAAGGCTTTGGCAGGTCCGATGTGTTCAGTGTGAGTCCAGCTGGCTGGGTGTGGGTCGGGAGGTCCAGGCTCAGGCTGTGACAGAAAGGGCATGAGTGCCCAGGGCATCCTGTAGAATTGGGGTACAGTCACGTGGCGAAAAGGTTGATCCTCCTTTGGGGCTTCTGGTTAGCCCCAGAGGGTAATGTTTTTTCTTCTGGACGGCAGGCAGAGGGCTGCATTGTAGTACTGGAATTGCCAAACTGGAGGGCTTGTGGGCCAGGAGTTGAGGACAGAAGTCTGAGAACACAAGCAAACTTAGGTTTCTGGGCGAGGGCATGGCAGGTACGCTCTGCAGAGCTGAAACGAGATCTCGTGCATCTGAAATCAGGTGAGGATCTGACGAACGCTCAGGTTGGAGTTTCTGTCCCTTATGGCCCTCTTCATGAAGAGGTGGTGGATCACGAGGCCATGGAATTTTTCCCACGATGGGAGTTGTGAGATGCTCCAAACCGTAAAGATTCTTCTGCAGGGCGATTGAGACCTGTTGGTTGGCTCCAGGACTTCCCATACGGATCGATTACGAGTAGGGTTCTAAGGATGGATGGCTGGGAAGCCCGACTCTTATTCCTCTTGTGTCCTAGTGACAAGACTGGTTAGATCTGCTGGATCTGGGGGAGAAACTGAGAGGGTTGAGTTGAAATGGACTCTTTGTGGATGGGTCCTAATGTGGGTTTGTGTCCATGGAGAACTTGGAATGAGGCAGTGGCACAGGGTCCCTGAAGGGTTCTCCTAACCAGAGGCTTTGACACAGCTCCAACGTGCATGATTCCCACGTGGAGACGAGATTTGTTCTGATGGGTGCCTCAAAAACAGCCATATGCTGCTATTGGAATCCAGGCCTCTGAGGAGAGATGCCTGGACAACAAAGCAATGGTTCCGATTAGGATCTAGGGGCCTGCTCATTCCAATTTACCTCTGTGGACATCTGTCCACGGGTCTAAGTGCAGGTAGTATGCTCAGCTGGTGTCCGACTGCCCTTGTTTTTCCTGGGCAGTCAACACTATTGGGATGGCCCCGGGCACTTTGGAGGTTTATCATCCTATTTCTAGGTTTGTGGCCAATGGAATGGGCAGAAATCCCAGGTACAGTCCTCAGGTTTGGCTCCAAGAACCTGTGCCTGTAGGTTTTGTTGGCCAGGGCTGTGGGGACAGTTGTCTGAAAACACAAACCCGGCTTAGGTTTCGGGTCGTAGGTATTGCAGGACAGATCTACAGACCGTGAGGAGAAATCTTCAGGATATGAACAAGGGGGCGAGTGTGAGACGCTTGCTCAAGATTTTGTCTCTGGATATTGTGTCACTGATGGCCGTGGAATGTCCGGGTGGCCTCATGGGCCATGGACAAGTCTTCCTCTCTGGGCATTTGGCCCGATCCCAAGAGTTTGGGGTTATTCTTTGAGATGGGAGGAGTCCGTTTTGTTTTGTTTTCACCTCACGTGTCCCACCAAAAGAGAGTTTCCAGGGCAGAGCCCTGGGGAGGGGCGACTGGACAACCATAAAGCTGGTTAAAACTTGGGGCTTAGGGGCATGGCAAGCCCATTATGACGTCTAATGGTCCAGCCACTGAGAGGACTTACTAGAGGACAGGACTCACGCTGAGGGTCACAATGCGTGTTTGTGCCCTCTTCGTACTCAAGCATGGGCCGGGCGTCATGGTGAACGCTGGTTTCTCCTACACTGAACATGGGACAACATGCCAACCACAAGGTTTCTTGCCATAGGGAAGGAGGAGTTCTGATTTCTGCATCACATTCACCCCTTGGCGGGGTGTGGAGTTAAGGTCTATGTCCTGAAGCCTGAGAAGCTAGGTTGGGAAGAGATGACAAGCTAAGGCCATGGCGGGTCTGTTGTGCTCACTGTGCGGTCAGCTGTCTGGGTGTTTGTCAGGAAGTCCGGGCTCAGGCTGTGTCAGACAGTGTATTAGTGCCCAGATTTATCGATATAATTTGTGTACAGAAGGGTGCCGTGTAGGTCTATCCCTCATTTCGGGTGTCTGGGAAGCTCCATAGGGCAACATTTTGCTTTTTATCTGGAGGGCAGGCAGAGTGCTGCCTGGTGCGTCCAGAATTGCCAAACGTGAGGTCTTGGGGCCCCAGGAGTGTGAGGACGGACATTGGAGAACAGAAGTTTCACATAGGTTTAAGGGCGAGGGCAAGGCCGGCACACTCTGCAGAGCTGCATCGAGATGTCGTGCATCTGAATTCAGGGCGAGGATCAGACGTTGGCTCAGGTTGGAGTTCCTGTCCATGATTTCCCCTTCAGAAAGGGGGGTGGGGGCTTCAGATAGCCACCACGGTTTTTCCCACGTTGGGAGTTGTGAGATGCTCCAAAACGCAAGGATTCCTTCTGCAGGACATTTGAGACCTTTTGGATGGGTCCAGGATGTTCCATATGGAACGACGCCAGAGCAAGGGTTCTAAGGGCGGAGCCCCTGGGCAAGCCGCCTCGCATCTCAATCATCTCCTAGCGACAAGACAGGTTTCTATCTGCTGGCTCTGGGGGAGCAACCGAGAAGCCAGAGTTGAAATGGACTCTCCTGCGGATGGAACCTAATGTGGGTTTGTGTGTCCATGGAGACCTTGGAAAGGGTGGTGGTGGCACCGGGGCCCTGAAGGATTCTCCTAACCCGGAAGTTTTGTGACAGAGTTGTCCAGCCTGCTATTTTCCCATGTCGAGACAAGATTTGCCTCCAGAAACCCCCGCATGCTGGTATTTGAAAACGTGTCCTCTGAGGAGAGATGCCTGGAAACCAAAGCAATGGGTCCGATTATGGCCTAGGGACCTGTGAGGTTCAATCTACTACCCTGGTGACATCCAACTACGGTATGAGTGGAGGTAGATGCTCAGCTGTTGTCAGACGCCCTTGTTTGTCCCGGGCGGGCTACACAATTGGGATGGCTCAGGGACTGTGGAGGTTTCTCCTAATTTGTAGGCGTGTGGTCAAGTGAATGGGCAGAATTCCCAGTGGAGTGGGGCAGGCACATGACCTGATGTGTGGCTCCAGGGGCCCCAGCCTGGAGGGGTGTGTGGGCCAGGTGCGTGGGGATAGAAGTCTGAAATCACTAAGGTGGCTTACATTTGGGGACAAAGGTGGTATGGCAGGCCCAATCTAACTACAGTCTGTGAGGAGAAATCTTCGGGAATATGAAAGAAAGAGTGAGTGTGAGGCATTAATTCAGGCAGGCTTTTGTCTCTGGTATTTTGGCTGTCAACAAAGGCCATGGAATGAACGAGGAGGCCTCTGCATGGGCCAATGGACAAGTCTTCCTCTCTGTGATTTTTGTGGCACGAACGCACAATTACTGTTTTTTGGGTCCCATCTTGGGGAAATATAACTCACAAAGTCCTTACAGTTT